>NC_053154.1:120948919-121248919 GCF_016835505.1 Polypterus senegalus | reverse complement strand
CAAACATGTCAAATAATTCAATCCAGTGCCTTCCCCATTTTAATCTGTTTTTTTTGTCTGGAATTGTTGTGATTGTAAGCTGAATATGATTGGTATGTGCAACCTTAGAAAAAAAAATTTGGCTGATGATGAGTAATACTATAAAAATGTTATGTTCATTTTGACATTTTAACTTTTAAACATGTAAATATCTGCATGTGTAGCTTATTTCAACAAGGCAGCACAAATCGAAAGAACGCCTGCAATAGGAGCATGGCAGTGACTTTCTTGCACCTGCTCGGACCACGTGAATGAGATTTATAGCTGTAAAATCAATGACTGAAAACTTTGCACGGTGGGCAATGGATGAGTGCTAACATCATTTTCCAAGAAATATCCAGCTGTAGTCAGTTGGGGCATTTTTGCAGCAAAAGCACTTTGACTACAGAGTAGTCAGTTTTGACAAACAACGTCAAGAGGAAGCTCTGAATATGGGCAGCTCTGTCTGAGGGGGAAAAGGAGGCCACCGCAAGGGAAAGGGATCAGGTGTGTGGACCAAAGAGACAACCCATTTATCAGAGAACTCAAATTACTTTGATTTCAACTCGTCCTAGACGGGTAGCACAGCTAATATGTATATATAACTGCATGTGGCCCAGTTATATGTTTTCAGGGACATCAATGATATGTGCACAGAGCAGAGTAAAAATCGTACTTGTATGTGCTAATCAACATATGGATTGGATCCTCCTTGGACTCAGTGATTTTATATATTTTGCTGATGATAATAATGCAAGCTGTTCATATATTATGTTATCCCTTATGTATGGTGAGACCAGTCAGCAATGGTGGCGAGGAACAACAACAACAACATTTAGTTACTTTATATACCACAACTCTTCATACAAAAGTGTAGCTCAAAGTATAAAAAAGAATAAATTAAAACAAATTTAAAAAATGAACAAAAGGTAGAGACTGCGATGGGCTGGCGCCCTGCCTGGGGTTTGTTTCCTGCCTTGTGCCCTGTGTTGGCTGAGATTGGCTCCAGCAGACCCCCGTGACCCTGTGGTTGGGATATAGCGGGTTGGATAATGGATGGATGGACAAAAGGTAGAGAAGGAAGAATGCCTAACGGACATCCTTAAATTACATTACAGTTTAATGTAAGTAGTTTGAAAGTCTCTGAATGTTATAATGGTAAATGTCTGTGTTTGATCTAAAAACATGTGATATGGTAACTTGGTCTAGGGATGGGTAAAAACAAAATTTGCAGCCAGCATGAGTGCTGGAGAAAGTAAATTTGTAGGGGTCCCAAGGCCAAAAGACTTGAGTGTTCAGCAGTACTGAAATGCGATAGTTATTACTGACTACATGCAATGAATAGTATGAGAAGATATGATGCTGTGGGCATCATCTTAATGGTAGCATCCTTCATCACATTCAGCATAAAAGCTGACTGCAGATTTACAGTGTATCAGAACGAGAAAATGAAGACAAAAGAAATTATTACTAACTAAAACAAAACATTAATTCAGTATTAATTTTAATTTACTACAACAGATGCACTATAAATAAATTGTAAACAAAACAAGTTAGGGATCTGAAGTTACATGTGGGGCTGCAAGTGGACAAGCATTCCAAAATGTGGGAAGGTGGCAAGAGCAATAAATACAATTAAGAGTATTTTAAATCAATCCTAAAAATCACAGGCCTGCTAACGCAAATAAAATGTGCTCAGTTTTTCTCTTTTTGGTTAAAATTTTTTGCTTCAGCCGATTTATATCTTTTCTTGGTAGTCCTGACAGGAGTGAATAACCTAGTTAATTAAAAAGAACGGCATGTGTTCAGCATCCTGCAACAATATAAAAGATGTGCTATTCCTTAAGTGAAAAAAACACCGTCTTTACAATACATTTGATATGTGATGTATACTTTAGTTTTAAGTCCATAATGAAATCAAAGCACAAGCAAGAAAATAAATCTCTGGTTCTAAAAATCATTAGGAAAGTGTGAACCAAAGTCCATTTATTTTAGGCAAAATGGCCTGACAGTCTCCCTGGCTGTTCCAAAATATTTTTTGCATATGACAAGCAGTCTGTCACTGGTGATTCTTATGCTACCCTTTCCCGGTTAGGGAGGACTGGACGACTAGATAAAGCTGGCAGCGACACTAAGTGCTGTGTAAACAGTACAATGTGATTATTACTTGCATGTTTTAGAAAGAATACTGACAGTCCAATGGCAGCTTCTGGATATAACTGTAAACATTAAACACAACACAATGAGACATACAGTATATAAAAAAGAAGACATATTAAAGGTCCTTGATTTGTTTTTTATTGAAAAACGCTAGTGCCCAGAGTTTCTTTGTGAACATACACAGCACAAGTAGTCTGTAACACTGATATTCTAAATGTTATCTGAGAATACACACTCACTTGAGCAGTCAAGTCTATGTGTTGCTGAAAACGTATACACAAGTGGTGTGCATCCTGGTTCTGTCAGATGATCATCTGTGGATGAGTAGGGCTCAGCATTTCTCTAGAACTAATGGTATGCCAGTGTTTTTGTTTCTTTTTTACATTTCTACCAAGTCTCTGATCATTAGTGTTGTTTATTCATAACAGGGTACTTATATGTGTTTTTGACTTTCTATACAGTGATATTGCTTGCATATTTTTATGCAAAGTTAGCAGTGCCTGAGGCATGTACTGGAAACCTCTAAATGCATTTAATACTACCTGCATTTAATTTGGGAAGCACTTAAAATGTGATCAGTTTTTAATTTATACACATTTTTTTATTTTACTTTGTTTTAGCTTTGTAGAAAATACTAATGCAAATAATTTTACTCTCGTTATAAGGTCATACAACCTCAGTGCAGGATGACTTTAGTTTCAGGGCACTCATTCTCTATCATTTAACCCCAGGCTGAAAACCCCTTAGTCTTAGTACACTGTTGTTAAAGTTGCTTCTGAGGGAGTTCATACTGATTTTTAAAGATGGTGCTGTCATTCCCCTTCTCTTTTCCTCCTTTGTCTAGCTATAGGATATCTTGTAAGTTAAAAATTTAGAAATTAGAAGTTAAAAATAAATCTTTTATAATTTACTGGAGCTCTATCCTACAGGAGCAGTGGGTGAAAATGTGTTACATGTTGCTGCATTGTACAACAATAGAGAAGCACTTGAAGTGTTACTGGATTTCTATCCCTTTTTGATCAATGAGCCAATTTTGTGTGACCTATACAAGGGTAAGCAAATATGCATTTTTCATTTCTATCAGATGAATTACTACTTTACTCCTGTAAGGTTTGGAAAATAAGACTGAAAAGAGTCAAATGACACATATATAATGACACACACACACACACGCACGTACACATAGATAGATAGATAGATAGATAGATAGATAGATAGATAGATAGATAGATAGATAGATAGATAGATAGATAGATAGATAGATAGATAGAGCACAAGGATGTACCACTGAGCCCCAAACCTGCAAAGCAATAGTCCTGTTATCAAATAAAGGATTTTATTTCACAAAAATGAATCACTAATTGTGCAAAAGCAACCAACCACAATTACAATCAAGTGTCTCTTCCTTCTCTCCTTCCACTCCTGTTGAGTGCTAGCCACTGCCTCCAGGTAAGGTGGCAGGCTCCTTTTAAGCTGGACCCGGAAATGCTTCTGGTGCAATAGTCTGTCATCTTGGAAGCACTTCCGGGTCATGTGTAAACCAGGCAGGCCCTCACCTGACAGCACCCTCAAATGGCACCCAGGGCCCGACAGGGCTGTATTTCCAGACTCCAACTCCCATGTATCCCTGCAGGTGTCCAAATGCAATGCCTCAGGAGAAACACAGCTACAGCTTCCACTGGTCCATCCTTTATATACCTCCACCAAGGCAAGAAGTAATTTTCCCATCCAGCCAGGATACCTGCATGCCCTTCATGGTGTTTACATAACTCCCCCCTCAGCTGAGGCTTATATGAGTCAGCGGCCAGTCCTGTGAGGGCGTTAGTCCAATGCAGAGCTTGTTTTGATGCCTGTCCTCTGCTGGGAGACAAAAACAAGCAATTAATAAGGTTAGTCCTTTGCTGACATTTTCCCCAATCTGTGGCCACTACTGCTGAACTCCTGGAACCCAAGTCCATTTGGGCCACCATAACGGACAATGCCTCCACTGGTATCCTAGTCCCAGACACTCAAAACAACTCCCTCTTCTCTGCGAAAACTTTTTAGCCCTCCTCTTGAACAAGAGAGGGAACTTTGAATGAGTGTCCTTATCTACTGCCTTTCTTGCTTCATACTTAACACTAGAATTACCAAAGCCTACGAAAAAACTCGTAGATCCATCCCACCTTAAATCGCTTCTCACCTCTCCGTCAGTGTCTTTTGTCCTTTAAATGTGTTGATAAGCAGCAAGCAGTCTACTATCACATCCCCCACTGGCGCACAGTTTTCTCAGCTAAAGTTTGTTTACCTGCGTGTCAGTTGCTTGGAGTTGTATAGAGTGAGAAGTCAAGCAAAATCACACCTTTTATAAATACTATATTGTTATTTGGAAACACATGCATTTCATGTGTGTTTCGTGTCTACAGCGATCTATGTAAACACATCGTTAAAAAATAAATGTTTTTCATTTAGTAATAATTGACAAAATGTAGACATGGTTTATAATGTGTGAAGCCTGAAGTCCAAATATCAAAGAAACATTTTCACAAAAGGTACAAATACAGCAGAACAAGTGCGCTTTTATTCAAAAATATAGCTGCAGAAAAACAACACACGTTAGGGTGTGACATTGACACACATTTACTTCGACAGCTTCGTTGATGCAACAGTATCAACTGTTGACTGATAATCAAAGCTTCATGGGTTCGATCCCCGATGAGTCTGTTTTGAGAAGTCAGCTGCTTTTATTCTTACTATTTTAGAATAAAAACATACATTTGATTTCAGTCTATAACAGCCGGTGTAAATGTATGATACTTGTAAAGGTTAGCTTTGTTTTTTTGTTTTATTTTCTCAGTCGCATTCACAATCTTAACCTAACCCCTCCCCCCATCTGACACTGCTGTTTTCACATAAAGACGCGCTATAGCTCTGCACTGTGTAGGAAGTAAGTAAATAACATTTGATATGACTTTTATGTAAGTAACAAATAAATGTTGATGTACAAGTATAACATAACAAGTGCAATTTTATTCAAGACTATAACCGAAGAAAAAAGAAACTCACAAGTACACTGCAGAGCTTCCTTTGAGCGACACGGGCATGCTCAAAAAGCACATGTGTAATGCCACGAAAAGTGCACGCAGACACTTCAGTTCGCAAACATTGGTACGAGAATGCAGTCAGACTTCTTTTTAGGACACATACACCGTCCAGATGTTATTTATTCGGATTTATTTATTTACTTCCTACAGAGTGTAGAGCTATAACACGTCTTTATGTGAAAACAGCAGTGTCAGATGGGTTTCATTTCATTCAGTTTCGTTCTCTCAGTCGCATTCATGATATATAAAAACAAATTATTAATTAATCACATAATTGTATGGAATTAAATTTAAATTTAAGTTTAAATGACCTGAAACCTAGCCTTTTAACAAAATACTGCTTGAGCAAGTACAACCTGATCCTCTCTATCAATTATGTTCCCTTGGTTTACCCAGCACTTTTCTACACATGTTCTGGACTGTCCCCCGTTCTTTCTTTTTGGGCACACGTATGTCACCTACTGTCTTCCTTTCTTTCCTGCATTATGCCTCCTTTACCTCAAATCTTTCTTCTTTGAGACCTTTCCAGACTTTTGCTCAAATTCTCTGAACGCAAGTGATTATGTCTGGGACCCCTGGCAACCAAACTAATTATTGCCTCCTGTTGGAAGACACCTGAATGTGTCACTGTCGACAACTTCTACAATTTAATAATTTTGGAGCTTTTTGCAGCGCGGATTATTGGTGCTTCCAGTAATGTAATTGAATCCTGGTCTGCTGCAGCTCAATTGTTTAAATCTCAGCTTGTAAGAACTTGATTTTTTGAAAATAATTCATTGGCTCAGGTTGGGTGGAAGAAGGTGTGGGTGGGTTGGTCGGCTTACTAATTCCTGTCAATTTATTTTGCTTAATAAAAAATTGATCACAAAAAAAAAATCTCAAATTGGCATAGCATATGAGACACAGACGTGTCAAAGTAAAAATGAAATGATCGAAACGACTGTAGACTTTGAATGCACTGCTAAAGACACCTTAACTGAAGTCATAAGCATCTCTTAAATGGACATACATTAAAACTTGCTTTAAAACACCTCCAATGCCATCCTCAATTGTTCTTTACCATCAATGACTTTATAATTATACTCTACCTAGGTGTTTTCAACTGGTGTGCAATGAGAGCTACCCAGGTATGTCGTATAGGACTGCCTGTATGAGCTGGGAGAATGTGTCCAAAGTGCTTGCTAAGTGCTGTGTCTGTGAACATCAATGTCCAAGCTGCTTTTTTTTTGCTGAAAACTCTGATAGTCCTACCCCTTCAGAAAGTTAAGCAAGTGTATAGATTTAATGCTTTTGTGGTTGGTAGAATCGTGGCATGCCTTGGGATTTTTTGGGTTACAAAAAGTGTGCCACCACAGAAAAACGGTTGGAAAACACTGCCATACCTACACCAACTATCTTGCTTAAAAACTGACACTGTGCATTACTTGGATTATGTTGCATTCTTTGCATAACTTAGAAAAGATACTTCAAACTGGAATGATATGTAGGGATAATCATTGCACTTCTGTTTCGTAGAATTTTGTCATTAAATTAGGGCAGTAAGCACTGTAAGGTACTTGGCAGACTAGCGAGTTACAGAGGTACTAGAGACTTATTTTAGTTTTAGAGCCACTTAAACAAAACATATTTTGCACGTATGTGATATGATATTGACTCAATCTTCTTACAGAAACATGACTTGAAAAAAAATGAGAGAGCGTAATTTTTACCTCCACTGCTTTTCTTTAGTATTGCTCCAAGACTACCATAAATCTCTGATGCTCCCTCTCTCCTGCTTCTATGTCAGAATATATAAATTAAGGAAATGAATCCCAGTACCACATACTTACATGTGGCAAGGCATTGTGAAATGTGTAATTTGATACTTTTAAAGAGAATTGTAAAATTTTAAAAGCTAGTATATAAATATGGTAGTGGATGTGTATGTAATTCTTGAGACTCACACTTTTTTGTGTTATTGTTTCATAATGTAAAAAAAAATTACATGAAAATGCTGCCCTGATGAATTGTTGCCAGCCCTGGATTTGACAATATTTTATTATGTATTAAACAGGACACAATAATTACAAAAATTAACACATTAACTATATATATACAGTATATATGAAATATTGTCATGTCAATGTCAATTTATTTATATAGCACATTTAAAACAACATAGTAATGCTGTGGCCAAAGTGCTTTACAATAATAGAATAAACAAAAAACAAAAACAATTAACATAAAACATAAATAGTAATAAAATATATGAACATAAAATAAGATACATAATAAATAGAAATAATGTTATATAATCACAAATAGGAAACCATCAGTATTACTGAAGGTCATGGAATGCAAGTGAATAGAAGTGAGTTTTTAATCTTGTTTTGAACAGTTCAATTGTAGACGACTCCTTTATATGATGAGGTAAAGAGTTCAACAGGCGAGGGGCAGCAGCTGCAAAGGCCCTGTCCCCCTTGGTTTTACATTTGGTACGAGGGACAACAAGAGACAACTGACCAGAAGATCTAAGCACTCTGGATGGCTGGTGTAAAACACACAGTTCAGATAAATAGGCAGGAGCAAACCCATGTAAAGATTTAAAAACTAGCAGCAAGATTTTAAAATCAATTCGAAAACTGACAGGCAGCCAGTGTAAAGAAGCTGATGGACAGGTTGACAACCTAGGGATGACAGGATTTAGCAGTCCTGGTCAGGAGGCCATGAAGAAGGATGAATACGTTCCAAGACAGGGATTCAACATTCTTCCTCACAGCCAGGGGACTTGCATGGAAGGAAAAAATAATGGGTGGACAGGCATCCCATCCAGTTTGCATGATGTCCTTTTGTCTGGACAAGTAGCCATATTGGAGGAGGCTCAGCACCAGGAACAAATTAGCATCCTGATCTTAACGGGGGCTACTCCCTGTCTCAACAGGGAGAAAGGAATAGTGGAAGGACAGAGGGACGCTGCCTCCCAAAAGACATTTGTTTTCCCAATATGCTAGGTGACAGTGTGTCTCTGGCCTGGCTCCACTTTGGAATAACCCCATGGCTATGTGAGACCTGTAGTCCTACAGGGCAGCCCTGTTGTATTGCTCATAAGCCGCCAAAAAGTGCTCCTGGGAGAGGACTTCCTTACTGTGGAAGTTCAGCCTGACCTGGAAGTGCATCCTGAGTGCATTGTTCTGGTGCTGGAAGTACTCACAAGTCCAATATTAGAGCAACTGTTCCACTTTACTCTGCAAAGTCAGAGCTGGGAGAGACATACAACACTTATCTGGGAAGGAGTGGAGGTTTTAAGGAAGGAGGAGACCTTCAAGAAGGTATTTTGTTAAATAAACAAGCCTTTTGAGCCTCTTTGGTCCAGTTGTGCATGAGGTGTTGGGTACTGTTAAACCCCCTACAGGCCACAATGTACTACACAAACAATGTTATAAAAAATACATGTATAATAATTTACAATAAATATTAGGAAGCTTACTTAGTAGAGTACATAACCCCAAATGGCACTGATGTGTTTACACTTTCAACATGTTGCTGAACACGGACATATGTTTGTATTTCACACAGTTGTGATTATTGTTGGGAAATGAGCCTGCAATTTTAAAAGATACAAGTTAGAACCAGTTTGAAGGTTCTTCAATAAAATTAGACTGGCCTTCATGGGCTGGTATTCTGTTAAACTAAATTTATCTTTGTGCTTGAGTTGTTCCAGGATGATGCAGATTTTTAGCTCAGTTGTGTAGGTGATTTATAGCCAATTATACCTTGACATTCACTACAAAGTCCATTTCCCCATCCACCCATTTTCTAAGTCCCTTTGTGCCAGGTTTTGAGCCTGAATTAAATGGAAAACAATAGACATGTATACTCTATAGGGTGGCCCAGATCTAATGATGCAATTTTCATTACGATATAATTTATTAAGTTTATTACATAGAAAATCACCTAAAAAATCCCAGACCATTGAGAAGAATCGTCTTCGCGCCAAACTGGAATCGTCCCCGCATAACTCAAGGTCATCCAAATGATATGGATCTGCATAATGTGGACTAATTATTTTCAAGGTGAAGCACACAACCTCAAAACTCCCCCAAAGTCCCTCTTCCTCTGGTCCGCCTCCACTCCTCTCCTCCCGAGCTCCATCTTGCTTCCTCCCAACTCCAGCCATCGAATATATATATACACACCCGGACGTGCTCCAGGTGCCTCCCGATTAGCTTCCGTCAGCACTCCCAAGTGTGGCAGAAGTACTGGCTGCGCACCCGGAAGCACTCTGGGTGTCCCTGGTCTTCTTCCCCCCAGCACTTCCGGGTATGGCAGAAATGCTGAGGGCCAGGGCTCCTCAGGCATTGGAGCGCCCCCTGGCGGTGACCATGGGCCCCTATAGGGTTGAACTTCTAAGCTCTGTTCCCGTGGTCCCCACAGCCACCAGGGTGGTCGCCCCCTCGTGGTCTGGAGGAGGTGTAAGCCCTCCTCTGGTCCTCCTGGGAGTCTCGGCTGGGTACCACCCCCAGCCACTCACCACAATAATTAGATCTGGACCACCCTGTAGATTCCTTCTGCATAAAATAAAACTTGATATATGTAATGAACTTCAAGAACAGTTGACACCATGAATACTTTAGCTTAAGAGCAGCAGAAGTACCTGAATGGAAGGATTCCTAGTGAAAAATGTTTTTTATCTGGGTGTCACAGTGGTGCAAGTGGTTAGTATTGCTGCCTGATCTATAACAAAAACTACAAAAAACAAACGTAAGTTTGCATCCAAGAAAAAAAACCAAAAACTTATTTAGTAGTATGTTTTGATTTGATGTGTCCGCTAATTTATCCTGACCTTTTTGTTTCTGAAGGAGAAACCATTTTGCACATTGCAGTGGTGAATCAGAATGTGATGATGGTGAAAGAACTGCTTTCACGAAATGCTGACACTAAGAATGCCCGTGCACGGGGGAGTTTTTTTTCCCCAGGTAAAGGACAGTGTTACTATGGTAAGTATTGGACAGTTGAATTAATCTACTTCAATTTAAATGGCACTATTCTAATAACAACTCATGGCGGTTATAAATGATCACTTTTATTAATGTCTTATTTTAGGAGAATATGTTTTGTCATTTGCTGCATGCATGGGAAATGAAAAAATTGTTCAGCTTTTGATCAAAAGTGGAGCACCACTAAATGTGCAAGACACGCAAGGTACATTTTTTTAAATTATAAAAATAGTTTTACTGACGGCAATGTTGGGACCATGCAAATGTTTATCACTGCTACCTAACAAATAATAATACATTTTATTTGTAAAACACCTTTTCCTATTAACCTTTCCCTTTCACCTGGAGTTGTTCTAGCTAATCATACATTTCTTGCCAAAATTTTAGAATAGGTTCTGCTTCCCAACAAATATAAATATTTTAACTGTTTTAGTTCCAAAACAAAGCACTGAAATACCCTTGGCGCTGGGGGGTTCTGATCCTGAACTACTAAGAATTCCTATCCTTCTGGATTTTTTTTAGTTTAACATTTGACACCAACATGTCAAGTTTTTCATTCTTACCTATATTTGAATAATAGATTCCAATGTATTTAACTGAAAAACTGTACTTCTTACCATTCTCTTGTTACCTATGGTGTGTCTTAGTCATCAGTACTAGTCCTCTTACTTTTTAATATTTACCTTCTGCCAATAGGATCAATTATGTATCATCATAACATTAATTTTCATTGTTGTACTGATAATATTCAGCTTTTTATTTATAGCAAACTCTCTGAAGTATGCCCTCTCTTCTCTCTTATTTAACTGTCTTCATAACATTAAAAGTTGGAGGGCAAATCATCTTTTGAAGCTGAATAATGCCAAATCAGTTCACAAGGCATCCTTTCAAAAATTTCCAACTCTACTCTCAAATTAAAAACCTTGGTATTGTTTTTGACAATTGCGGCTGAGTGCAGGAATGACAGATCATGGAAAGGATTAAAAGTTGGGACACCAGCTGGGTCGGCCCATTTAATTGTCCAACAAATAGGAAAATAACAACAGAAGTATCTGGCTCTTCACCATAGAACCGAGGATCATTTACTGGAGCTTATCCAGCGAATAGAAAGAAAATGTTAGCAACAGTGCCCTGGTATTTTATCACATACCTCAATCGGGTCCGTGACACAATATTCTCTCTTTTGAAACCTACAGTATGTGAATACTTTATCCCATTTTGTATTTTATCAGCTGCAGATCTTTTCAAGACTTCATGCCTCACTGTCCCACTCTGCAGCTCAGACGCTAATCGGTGGACTTGTTGGACTACTATAATGCTATTTTGTTTCACATTCCTTATAAACAAGCTGCGTTTGGCAAATAAGTCTTCTGCACAAATGCTAAGTCTAACTAAGGCCAAGGATAACATTACTCATGTCCTATATTAATTTCAAGTTTAAATACCAATTTGATTATAAGATTCCTTTGCTCACTTACAAAGTACTTCATGATCTGCCCCCTTTTTATTTACAATTCTTCTGCAAGATCATACACCATCTTGTTTGCTATGGTCCTCATATTTTGGCTTTTTTCTTTTCATCGGTTGTCTTCTTCTCCATGAGGGGTCAGGCCCTCACTGCCCTCATCTCTGTAATTTATTCCTCCTTTAAAAATTCTCCCTAGATTCCAGTTTTCTCTTTAAAAAACAAGTTTAAATATACCTGTTGTTTTTTAATTGTCCTGTTTAATTTTTTTATTATATGTAATACTTTATATATCTTGAAAGGTGCAATAAAATAAAATGTATTATTATTAGTAGTATTAAAGGTATGTACCAATTATTCACCTAGATAATTTTTGAGTGTCTCATGCCTTCATTTCATTATTTTCTCACAGCACTTCACACATTTATTTCATTGTATATAAGATTCTTAGACATTTTAATTCTATTGCTTGAAAGCATACATTTTCATTAGTGTTCATGCAGCCACAATGAAGGTGTGCTGCAAATAACAGATGTGGACAGTGTGGAACCATTGCTGAAAGGATAAAAGTAATAACTGAAATAACTTTACATCTTTTAATCTTGTGACCTGTACCTTAATATGAATAAATGTCTTCTCCAGTTACAAGGTTCCCATTTAAATTCTCAACATTTTCTCAGGCCACAATAATTTTTTTTTTGTTTGTTTTATTGTTTGTTAGGGAATACCGTTCTCCACATGTTGGTTTTACATCCTAACAAGACTTTGGCCTGCCGAATGTATGACTACCTGCTGTCCTTAATTACAATTGATAAGATTCGTTATCTGGAGAGCATTACAAACAATGATGGATTTACTTCTATGAAACTGGCGGTACATAAAGGAGATGTCACGGTGAGTGTATGTTTAAATAAAAGCAAACTGGATAAACCAAAATATGGAAGTAATCAGTAAGAGTTACAACATTTGGTTGAATTCTTCTGTCTAAAATCAGCAACTTCATCATACTGAAAAACTGAGGTAGTTTCTAATGATAGTCCCTATTAACCACTTTGTATGCAAATGTAACAGTAAAGCCATTATAGCCAGTTTTATGGAATTGGCCACCTAAATAATTCAACATTCATTAAGAGCTCAATTTTGATTTAGAATAAGTAGCAATTCACAAGAAAGAAAGAAAGAAAGAAAGAAAGAAAGAAAGAAAGAAAGATTACAGGCAGTTTAGAAGGAGCACATACAGTTTAGAATGAACACGTCCAGTGTTAATCCAGTTCAGGGTCACAGTGTGTCAGAACCTATCTTGGCTGCATTCAGTGCAAAGCAGGAACCAATCCTGGAGGGGGTGCTAGCATTTTACAATTAGTGACCACACTTATTAATTAGGCACTGACTACATACTTATTTCTGGGTAATCACCACATAAAGTAATCCGCACATGCAAGTAAGAATGTCACTGTGCTCTGGATAAACTATAAAACATCATGTTCTCAAATGATAAATTGCGCTGTTAGGCAAACATAACCTTACCTGTCAAACATATTTAGATATAGTTTGTAATATGTAATAAAGGCAAAATTTTATTGAAATTGGAACGAGGGTGAGTATTTGTATAAAGAATACACACACACATTGAGCTTAATACAGTACATTAAATATACTAATCATACTACAGTGGAACCTCGGTTCATGAATGTCTCGGAACATGTACAAATCGGTTTACGACCAAAAAGTTTGCTAAACTTTTGCATCTGTTCACGACTACAGACTAGGTATACGAACAAGCCAGTTTCCCTTTCTGTTTGTGCGCGCCGATGATTCCGCACATGTTCAGTCTCTTCCTGTGTATTCCCTGTGCAGCGAGAGAGAGAGACACACACACGCGCACGCAAGAGAGACACTCAAACACACAGACACGCGCACGCGAGAGAGATACACACACACACAGACGCATGCGCTAAAGAGACACACACACAAACGCGCATGTGAGAGAGACGCCCACACACAGACGCGCGTGCGAGAGAGACACACACACATATCAACCTGCGCGAGAGAGACACACACATGCGCAAGCGCAAGAAAGAGACGGCTGGATGCATAAGGCTTGTTTTTAAAGAGACAGATCTGAGCATTGTTTTAACCTCGTTGTATTTAATGAAGACTTTTTTCTATTTGATTTTAACCTCCACTTCACTTCTGTTTACAGCGATCGGTTCATAGCATGCATTGTTGCAATGTTACTTTTCTTGGTGGTTTATTAAATTACGGATTTTTCAAATGTTCATTTTTTTCCCCTGTGCTTAAAACTCATTAAAAAAAGTGTTTTTAGTGAGCATTTCGTAGCGCTACAGCGCAAACTCTTGCAGTGTTAGTTTTCTCTGTTGTGCAAGTTTTTCTCAGTGTTATTCAATGTCTTTACATTTGGCTTATTATTACGCTGTGCATTCTATGGTATAATTAACTATATTTGTGCTTAAAAATATATTTACATATAGTTCGTACGGTCTGGAACGGATTAACTGTATTTACATACAATCCTATGGGGGAAATTACTTCGGTTCACGACCATATCAGTTTACGACCAGAGTTTTGGAATGAATTATGAACCGAGGTTCCACTGTATTTATATTGAGCATTCTAAACTATTTCCTGACAATGAAGAGTTTAGTTGTAGGGACACAGCTAAAGTTGTGCATACCATAGTACATTATTAGTAGAGGGAAGATAACAATGACATATATTATCCATATTAATAAAAGGCAAAGCCCTCACTGACTCACTCACTCATTCACTCACTCACTGACTCATTGACTCATCACTAATTCTCCAACTTCCCGTGTGGGTAGAAGGCTGAAATTTGGCAGGCTCATTCCTTACAGCTTACTTACAAAAGTTGGGCAGGTTTCATTTCGAAATTCTACGCGTAATGGTCATAACTGGAACCTATTTTTTCATCCATATACTATAATAGACTTCTGCATGATGACCGTGGGAGGCGGAGTTACATCTCCCACGTAATTTAGTGCCTGCCCATATAAGGCCGTCCATCAGCGGCAATCCCATAGAAACACTGCTGCTAAATATTCACAGGTGAAGGACTGTGCTTATGCAGAGGAAGATGAGATGGTCAGGGTGGTCTTTGGCACAAACTCGGCGAAACTGCGAGAGAAACTTTTAAGTGCCGGGTCTTAGCCAACATTAAATACAGCCGTTGGGTGGAAAAAGTCAATGTCCCGCTAAAGGAAGACAGTGTAAAAAAAAAACCTGTGCATGCTGTGTGTCACGTCTCAGATTAAGAGGAAGACGAGCTGTTTATTGATGCAGTAAGAAACGAATCGATGAATGAAACCTGTGTGAACGCTGGCCCCGGCACAGACAGACGGACATCATATTTTTCACCCAACACACCGTTTATTATATACAATATTTACAATATAAAAGTCACGTGCACTCACACAACCCCAGTGCCCCTGGCACTGAATCCCCCAAAGTCCAGGGCCCACAGTCTCTGTGCCTTTGTTCCTGGCCGCCTCCTGTCCTCTCTCAAGCTCCGTCCTTCTGCCTCCCGACTTCCACCAACGACTGGGAGGCGGCCTATGGGAACCCGGATGAGCTCCAGCTGCTTCCCGGCACTTGGTCTTGGCCACACCCCTGTGTGGCGGAAGTGCCGGCTGCGCACCCGGAAGCCGTCCTGTAACCCCTGTCGTCTTCCCCCCGGCACTTCCTGGTGTGGCGGAAGTGCTGGGCTCCCGGGATAAATAGGCACTGGGGCGCCGCCTGGCAGTGGCCACGGGTCCCTACAGGGCTGGGCTTCCAAGCCCTGTACCCGTGGCCCCCCACATAACCAGGACGGACGCCCCCTCTCGATCTGGAGGAGGCACACGCCCTCCTCTGGTCCTCCAAGGCGTCCCGGCCGGGCTCCATCCCCGGCCAAAGACCACACGGGTAAACCGGCATCGGGGTGCCGCCTGGCGGTGACCACGGGTCCCTACAGGGCTGGGCTTCCAAGCCCTGTACCCGTGGCCCCCCACATAACCAGGACGGACGCCCCCTCGCGGTCTTGAGGAGGCACAAGCCCTCCTCTCCTCCGACCACGCATGTTATCTTTACAACGATTGACAAACATGGAATGTAACTTCAACACAACACATCCTACAAATACAAACCTGACTGAAAGAAATAATGATAATCAAATCCTTGATGACAGCAACACTCACAAAACAATTACTGTATATTGACAATCATGTTACGTTATTTTTAAAATGTTCCCTTTTCTTTTTCATAACTTCTTTAACACGCTACCTCTCCGCTGCGGTACATGTAATATATATATATACATGTATATATATATATATATATATATATATATTATATACCCCGATCTAATTACTCTCAAATAGACAAGCCACACGCTGTGGCGTAATGGTAGAAGTTTTGCCTCTAGCACAGAAATCCGAGGTTCGATTCCCGACAGGGGATGCACTGAGTATGTACGCGCGCTTCCCAATTCATTTTACCCTCGCATCCCCTTGGTTTGAGACGTATGAAAAAATATGCGGTTAACGCAGAATCATGTTACGTTATTTTTAAAATGTTTCCTTTTCTTAGCACAAGCACAGCTGAGAAGCTTCGATGCATGTACTCCATAACGCGTTATAAAAAATAACGCATTTAATCACACTTTCTATTCCAAGCAAAGGGGAACTTTTGTCAATGAGTGATTTCCTGGTACATCGACAGTACCACCGCTCCCTATATGCAGAGTACGCAGTCTGCGTAGGGCACCAACTCCCAGGGGGGCACCATCCCAGCTGCTCAAAAAAATAATTTTTATATATTATAATAATAAATTAATATTAATAATATACATATACAAATAAACAAAAATATAAATGTATATATTGCATTTTACGGTGAACGCAGAGTAGGCTAAGCACACGTGATGACGCGCGCCCCCTCACCTCTGTTACGGCTGCCTATTTGGCCAAAAATGATAATAATTGAACAATATGCCTGCTCCTGGAAAGATACATCAACAGTCCGGCGCCGAGAAACGAAAGAAAAAAAAAGCCCAAGATGAAGCCCGTGTATGTAACCAAATCTCTGGATTGCTCTGCACATAGCAGTGACGCTCCCTGTAACTGTTGCCTCTGCTGAGCGAAGTTTTTCTAAAATGAAGCTCATCAAAACGTACTTGCGCTCATCTATGGCACAAGAGCGCATGAGTGGTCTGGCAATTGTCAGCATCAACTCTGAATTAGCAAAGGCTTTATCATATGAAGAGCTCATTTACGACTTTGCCTCAAGAAAAAGCAGAAGTGTGTCTTTGTAAATTTTGGACTTTGGAAAGCTCCAGCAGATGACAGTATTGATTTTATTTCAGTTTATTATTGTTTATTTTATTTATTATAAATGTTTTATTTAAAGTGTAATTTTAGTTTGTATTTTTTGCTGTAGAGCTACAATTGTAATTTATAAATGATACAATTTATTTATGTATTTACTTTTATTTGAATAAAGTTCTATTTTGGCCCCTATAGTAGGTGTTTTTTTTTATTATTTTATTTTTACTTCCATAATATTTGGGGGAGGGGGCACAAAAGTAAATTTCTGCTTAGGGCACCCATTTGGCCAGCAGCAGCCCTGTACATCGATTACATTGATGCACACATCAGAGCTACAAAAATGTTACAGTCGGAATAAAGCGCGTTCCTACAACTGATCGGAGGAAAATTTCATTTCAAGAGACTACCCGACGGAAGCCTTGATAAAAGCATGGTTTTCTGCACACTGAAAAGCAAGCAAAATTAGATGCATTACAGAAAGTGGACTTTGTGGCTCTTACTGGAGATCATTGGACTTCCGTCACCGTTAGTAATTCTAATTACATTTAATTACAAAATGTTCAATGATCACACTGTTTTAGCCTAATGTACAAAATAATTTTTCTTAAGGTTACTCAGAGTTTAAAGATGAAGCTGGTCAAATTACCTTTTATGTTTCTGACTTATTTTTTTAAAAAGAAAAACTGCACTTTATGTTGAAATTTTTGTTATTATTATTTAAAGACAATACCATTCTGAAAATGTACTTAAAGTACTTAAAATACCACTTTATTTTTAAGTCTGCATAATTTTAGCCAGGGATGATATTTTTGTTTCTGTTTTGAATTGAAATGCAGTTTAAAAGGATTGAGTTTACAATATTCATGTCCATGTCTATTATTTGATTCTGTCGCCCACTAAAACCCTTTTATTTAAAAAAAAAAATTTGCGATTTGGGGTAAAATTTCATGTGTGATTACATACGATTAATCAAGATTAATTATTACACAGCCTCTAATTAATTAGATTAATTTTTTTAATTGAGTCTCACCCCTAATATATATATGTAGATATATATATATATATATATATATATATATATATATATATATATATATAGATATATGTAGATTTATATATATATATGTGCATCCCTGTGACCCTGTGTTCGGATTCAGCGGGTTAGAAAATGGATGGATGGATATATGTTTATATACAGTATATATCTAGATATGTACTGTATATATATGTGTGTATATATATATATATGTATATCTATATATATGTATGTGTATATATATGTGTATATATATATATATATATGCTTATATGTGTGTGTGTGTATATATATATATATATATATATATATATATATATATATGCCAGCAACACTCATGACAATGACAACACAATTACATTGTCAATCATGTTACGTTATTATTAAAATGTTTCCTTTTCTTTTTCATTACTTCTTTAACACACTACTTCTCCGCTGCGAAACGCGGGTATTTTGCTAGTTAATCATATTCGTAAAAATGCAGTAAACCTGTGAGTGGCTGTGTATCACCATTTAAAATCATTGTAGAAATGGCTAACTTTTTGGTTAATTAGTTGATATCAAGATTGTTTGCTGCTATAGTGTTTTTTTGATCCAATACTCCGATATCAGTAGGCTGATTAGACAAAAAGGATTATACCTAATGCGGAAAATATTCTGTGATTTTATAAAGCAGCAAAATACATACATTTTCTGCTGCACCAGAGGGACTATTCTTATATGTCTCAAGCCAACACATCCATTACCAGATCAAAGAGGAGCAGACTTAATCTAACTGAAATCCTTTGTTTTACCTCAATACTGGTTTTAACAACAGTCCTCACTTTCTGAAACATATCCTGAACAGTCTGCATACACTTGTACTCTTTTTCTCTCTCGTGCACCTTTAAATGTGGCAGCCTATCATAAGCTTTCTCCAAATCAATAAACACCATATGCTGACCTTTCTGGGGTTTTTTCAGTGCTTCTCTATGAGCTGTCTCAATATAAAGGCTGAATCAATTGTTCCTCTCCATGGTAAAGAACCAAACTGATCCTCTGCTATAGTGGTCTGTTCCCTAAGCCTTGTGTGTATAACCCTTTCCCAGATTTTCATTTTGTTTACCATTAGTTTAAACCCTCTATAGTTTCAACAATCTTAAGTATCTCCCATCTCCTTATATACGGGTACAATCACACTGATCCTCCACTCCCTCCTATTCATTTATCTACTGCATTAGATACTACAACACATCTACTTCCTCTTCCCCTAAACTTTTCCACAATTCTGGTGGTATTTCATCTGGTCCTGTTGACTTTCCATTTATTATTCTTTTTGGTGCCACCTTTCCTTCCTCCCTCCTTATTCTAGGTACTAGTCCTTCATCTGGGACTCCATCCCCAAATGCCACCCTTGGATTTTCTTCATTCAACAGCCTTTCAAAGTACCTCCTCCATCTATTCTTGATATTCTCATGCTAACTTAAGACCATACCTTCCTCATTTTTCATCTGCCTTGTCTGACAAAAATCCTTCTTAGACTTGGCCCTAGTCTTTGTGATATTTAAACTACAAATATGTAGTAATAATGCATTATTGATAATATTACGATATACATAACACCAAAATATGGCTATCAAGTGCTGCAGAAAGAGACATTTTATATTATCCCAGACTATATACCGGCTCTGAACAGTCATGTGTGATCTGCTCCAATGCATTGATACATAAAACACACCAAGACAGTACAGTGTGTTATGAAAAAAAATTTCCTCTGTATTCAAATAAATCTTTCTCGGAGATCAGATGAGAATGCAGAATGATTCTTTATTTGCACATAGATATGCACAAATGTCTCAGTCCATGGAGTAAGAAATCAATAAAACAATTCATTCTCTTTTATGCTTTTCTATTACCATTGCCTTATCTAATACATCAGATCATCTGACTCTTAATATGTAGTATTCTATCATCTTAGCCACTCAACTACAGCTACCAGTAACTTTGTATACATGTCGATTCTTCCATTACTTAAAACATTGCTTCATCAATAGGGGTGTCCTATAGGTTCTCGCATTGATCTTATTACTGCATCATAATAGGAGTGCTTAGGCTTCCTCACTAGTTTGTTCTTGCTTTTTAAAGTGGTGATCATTACACATCTACTTCATTTTAACCTTGGTGGCTCCTCTAGATGAGTCAAAAGCCTCAAATGCCCAAGCTTTAAGCTGCATTTAGTTAACCCTTTAGTTACCTTCAGTCCTTTTCATTATGCTTTTAATAATCCATTGTTACAACTTCATCTAAGTATATGCTTATATTAAATTATCATGCATTGATTAAAAATATTTGATTAAAATTCAATAAGTGATGCTAAGATACATATTAAACAGACTTCCAACATCTTCTGTGTTTAACCAGTGTCTGTCAATGGCAATACCTTGGTACATTTGGCAAGGAGTACTAGCTACAAATAGAGAAAGTAAAGATAGCTTTAAATTATTAAATTATTATTAGTGTATTATGGCAATGCCTTGGTATGTTACTGCTTGTATATTTATCTAGAAAACATTAATGTATTTGATTTATTTTTTTTACTTTTAGACGTTTAATCATTTCATAAAAAGAAGGAAACAAGTATATTGGGCATTTGGACCAGTGACTTCTACTCTGTATGATCTCACTGGAATTGATACCTGGGAGGATGAACTTTCTGTTTTAGACATTATTTGTACAAGTAAAGAAAAAAATGTAAGTATTATAAAGTTAAAGCTTATTGTCATGTGTACAGAATATTTGAGAGGATTGCATTTAAGGCCTTAAATTTTTAACTTGCCCTACTTAGGAAATTGCCTCTCTCTGATAATGTAGCATTGTTAAACTGGAAATGATGTGTTTTTAAATTGAAAACTGACCATGAACATTGTTAGGGGGACAAATAAGCCCAAGGTAGGCAAACAAACTGCAGTTTAACGGAATGTCTGCTGTTAAAGCCATAAGGGTGCAAATGACTGCAGAAATGTGATGAATGGGCACCTCAGCAAAAGTCAGTACCTTTCTTCACCAAGTGCTACTGCAATGGGCACCCAGCATCCACAACCATGATAACTAGAATTGAAAATGTTTGTTAATCCACTGCCTACCATGATATGTTAGAATTAGATCTCCACACTGAGCCGTCTTACATCATTCTGAAGGGTTACCACTATGTGACCAATTGTAACATTCAAAAAGGACTTCCTCCTTTTCTTCTTCCTCTTCATCATTTCCCTCTTAAATGTGGATTCGATGTGCTTGATCAACCCTATTCATACAGCTCGGTCCTACACCTTCTCCCCAGTCAAACACTTTTTCTTCACATCTTCTTTTACTTTATCCATCCACCACTGCTTCAGCCTCCCTTACTATCTCTTCTCTTTAGTACTTGGGTGTTGTACCGTGTTAGCCATTATGAATGTAGAGAAAAGCCAAGCAAAATGACACCTTTTATTGGCTAACTAAAAAGATTACAATATGCAAGCTTTCGAGGCAACTCAGGTCCCTTCTTCAGGCAAGATGTAATCTATCTCTTCTCCTGTACTTCCATTTCTGTCACCCTTTTTTAGATTAGATTCTATTGTCATTGTATAGGTAAAAGGAAATGCAGTTTAGCATCTAACCAGAAAGTGCAAATAGTAGAGATATGAATACTGATCTGTAAGTAACAGATACATAATATGAATATAGATACTGTATATGAAATATTTTTACGTACAGAATTAATATATGTAAACAGGTGAAAATATAGAGTACAATCAGAAGTTATTGATATTTAGAAAGGTCAGCTATTGAGTGTTAAGGGTTTAGAGTTCAGAATGGTGATGGTGTTATGAAAGAAGAGCCCGCTGGTGTAGGACTGAAGGCTCCTGTAGCGCCTCCCTAATGGGAGGAGGGTAAACAGTCCATAGCTGGAATGTGAGGCATCCTTGATGATGCTGTGAGCCCATCGCAGACACTGTGTATGCTGCAATTCAGCAATAGTTAGCAGAGGGATGCTGATGATGTGCTGGGCAGTTTTCACCACCCATTGCCGGCCCTTCCTGTCAGCTACAGATACAGAGCCATACCACACCGTAATGCAGTTACTCAATATGCTCTCGACAGTGCAGAGGTAAAAGCTTTCTTTAGTGTCTCTAGAAAGTAAAGTCGCTGCTGCGCTTTTTTTTACCAGACTTGATGTGTTTATTGTCCAAGAATGGTCCACAGAGATGTGGACGCCTAGGAATTTGAAGCTGGAATACACTCCACCTCAGCCCCATTTATATGGAAGGGAGTGTGTCTCTTGCCTTTAATTTTCTGGTAATTTGCAATGAGCTCTTTGGTCTTCTTGGTGTTGAGTGTGAGGTTATTGTCAGCACACCTCTTTGCTCACATATTCATTGTCTCTCCTAACCACATGTCCATACCACTTTAACCTACATTACTGTACTTACTTAGATATCTCTCTCACTTTTGGTGTACCTCTAATTGTCTCATTTCTTATTCTGTCCTTTTTTGTAATTCTACACATAATTTCTACCACATCCAACTTCTTCTCCTTTTCTCCCTTCACTGCCCATGTCACAGTTTCATATACCTTCATTGGTCTTATCACTATACTAAAAGCTTTACCTGGTTTTACCTGCAAAGCATTACCTCTTATGCAAACTCAACTACATATTACAAAGTAGGAGGATGAAAAGCCAAAGCCTACCTTGGCTATAAATCACGGGAAGCAAAATGGAATGGGTGACTAGACCTTCTTCAGTGTTCTTCTGTCACTGTTTCATTTTTATGCTTTACTTTATGCCATCATTAACTTTATTATCATTACTCATGTGACCAGCCCACTGTAACCTGTTGTCATCTAGTTATGTGGTTTGTAAAATATCTTGTGGTGACGAGAGCCATTGAAGATACTACAGAAAATGTAAAAAACAGAATAAGTGGGCATAGGAATTGGATGATGTAAAATATCTTGTGGTGACGAGAGCCATTGAAGATACTACAGAAAATGTAAAAAACAGAATAAGTGGGCATAGGAATTGGATGAACGAATAGATGATTGAAATGAAGCATTTTTGCATTATAAATCAATGATCAGTCAGGATTGTTGCTTAGAATATGGAAGATAGGCCAAATCTGAAAAAGGTATTTTCATTTAAGTTTGAAATTAAATGGCTCATGGTGCAATGTTATATAAATTCTCACATCACAGGTCAGAGAGCTCCTGGAATTGACCCCCGTTAAAGAGGTTTTGCATCACAAGTGGACCAACTGGGGTTACAAATTCTTCTTCCTTTGGACAGTGCTGTACATCTTCCATACAGTGATTTTTACCATATGCTGTGTGTATCGCCCATTGGAGCCAATCAAGAACAACATGAATGTAACAATCATGAATCTGAAGCCTCTAAGCGTAAGTATGTTCAGCGGTTGAAAGGTTGATTTGTCAGTTGCCTCAACATTTGCAGAGTAAAGTCCATGTCTAAGATAGTTTTGTGTCAGGCTTTGGCTTTGTGCAGCTTTGAATTGTAGTAAGAGGGTTGGGAATATGAACTGATAGATGGAAGGATGTGGAACAGAATTTTGAACAGTACAGACATTAATTTCTTCTTACAATATATCTCTTCCATTGCAGAGATCATATGAACTCACTACAGATTTTTTAAGACTGGCTGGTGAAATTGTTACAGTCTTGGGAGCTTTCTGTATTCTCATTACAGAGGTTTGTGCTTTTTTCCTTTCTGTTATTGTCATTTGCTTATTATTTTAATTTACTACTTTCTAAACTATTTATATATATAGTTTAGTAATATAGACTTGTTTATATAATTCAGCATTAATACTAGCACCTTACATGCTCTGATTAATCCAGTCTGAACTGTCTGAAAATGTTCTTAAAATCTTAATTAATCAAGGTCAGGAAGTATTAATTAGACTTAACTCCATCCTGTAATAGAAATAAATCTCCTTTGTTCTAGATTCCTAGACTTGTGCATATCGGTCCAACAAAATACTTTGGAAACACAGTCACTGGAGGACCTTTCCATATCATTATGTTGGTAACCATTTGTCATGTAACTCCATTACTTTATTTATTTATTTATTTTACTTTATCGTGCTGCTGTTTTCTTGCCTGTTCTGTAAATGAAAAGTAATGATTATTGTTAAAGATTTTTGTTAAAGACATGTTAGTAAGGATTACTGTGTAATCCTTCATTATTATCTGTTAATGGCTACATGGAAAGATATTCATAATGCCCTTTTTCATCATTTCTAGATATTATTATGAAGTTAATAAGCACTGCTGCAAATATAGACAGAAAAAAATGCTCAGATTAATTGAAAGAAATATCACTATTGAATTTTTAAATATTATATCCCTGTATCTGCACTCTAGTTCTAACCATTAGTTTTCATTGTCACTGACAAACTATATAATCATTTTTATTCTGATTTGATGTCATGTATACATAGAGTATATATATATATATATATATATATATATATATATATATATATATATATATATATATATATATATATATATATATATATATAAGACCTAAATCCGTTAAGTAGTTCTCTCGTTCGCTAACTAAGCAGAGTTAAGGTTACGCCCTGAGGCAGATGCGTGAGTGAAGAGAAGCCCGCTCCCCTTCCCCGCAGCCCAATGAGTCTCTCTTGGATTCACGCTAATAAATCGGTAACGCAAACGAACTATGATAATTAGTACGATGAGAACGTCGCAAAATCAACAGAAGGTTCAAGCAAATTATAGAAAAAAAACAGATTTAAATCCGTTAAGTAGTTCTCTTGTGAAAAGCAGACAGACATACTGTACAAACGGGTCTAAAAAACGTACTTGGACCACTAAATTTTTAAAACCGTTTCTTAGCGTGCACCCATGGGCCAAGGGTAAGCTACATTCCAAATTTCAAGTCCCAAGTCCTCATGGTTTGGGAGATTTCGTGATGTGTGAGTCAGTGGTATTTGGCTTATATACAGTATATATATTAGCAAAATACCCGCGCTTCGCAGCGGAGAGGTAGTGTGTTAAAGAAGTTATGAAAAAGAAAAGGAAACATTTTAAAAATAACATAACATGATTGTCAATGTAATTGTTTTGTGACTGTTATGAATGTTGCTGTCATCAAGGATTTGATTATCATTATTTGTTTCAATCAGGTTCGTATTTGGAGGATGTGTTGTGTTCAAGTTATATTCCGTGTTTGTCTAGTCTATCCCTGACCATCTCATCTTCGTTGTCAGCCGTTCTAAAGATAACAGGTTTCATTCATCGAAGTGATCACTACCCAAATCAGGACTCATGAATCTAAGATGTTCAACAGGCATTCCTGGTATTAAGTTGTGGATTTGCCTGGGAATATTTAGCGGCAGCGTGTCTATGAACGTAAAAAGTTTCTCTTGCACTTTTGCTGAGTTTGTGCCAAACACTATTCTATCCCTGACCATCTCATCTTTGTTTGCATAAGCACAGTCCCTCACCAGCAATTTTAACTCCATTACAAAGTGATCAAAAGTCTCGTTTATACGCTGCATCCTCTCAGTAAACTTGTATCTCGCGAATATCGTATTCGTCGTAGGCATGACAAATGCCAGGGGCAGCGTGTCTATGGACTTAATTTAAACTTAAGGTTTACACCGTGCTTTGTTTCCGCCGTAGCTGCACTTATGAATATGCTTGTATGCGTCACTCGCTTCATATTCTTTTGCTGCCTTCTCAATTGTGTAATGTGTTTTTGTTCAGTGCTCTTTGGAGCTCTTGCTTGTTCTCTGCGTACTGCATTCACAGTCAGTTCACGTGAGCCACTCGGAGTACATGCATCGAAGGTTCTCATCTGTGCTTGTGCTATCTCGTGCGATCTTGTGATGTCCACGGCTTTATTTAATGTTAGCTAAGACCCGGCACTTAAAAGTTTCTCTCGCACTTTTGCTGAGTTTGTGCCAAACACTAGTCTATCCCTGACCATCTCATCCTCGTTTGCATAAGCACAGTCCTTCACCCGCGAATATTTAGCAGCAGCGTGTTTATTGGATTGCTGCTGACGGACGGCCTAATATGGGCAGGCACTAAATTACATGGGAGGCGTGATGATAAGGGACGCAACTCCGCCTCACACCGAGCTGCAGGCTATGGCCGTATATATGTACGTAAGTAGGTTCCAGTTATGACCATTACGCGTAGAATTTCGAAATGAAACCTTCCTAACTTTTGTAAGTAAGCTGTAAGGAATGAGCCTGCCAAATTTCAGCCTTCTACCTACATGGGAAGTTGGATAATTAGTGATGAGTCAGTGAGTCAGTCAGTGAGTCAGTCAGCGAGGGGCTTTGCCTTTTATTAGTATAGATACACCATATATATGCACCATATCGCAAAGCTTAAATCATCTCGAACTGGTTTCATGAGCATGACAATGAATTCACTGTACTCAAATGGCCTCCACAGTCACCAGATCTCAATTCAATAGCGCACCTTTGGGATGTGGTGGAATGGGAGGTGCGCATCATGGATGTTCAGCTGAAAAATCTTCTGCAACTATGTGATGCTCTCATATTAATATGGACCAAAATCCCTAAGGAATGTTTTCAACACCTTGTTGAATCTATGCCATGAGGAATTACAGCAGTTCTGAAGGCAAAAAGGGGTCCAATCTGGTACTAGCAAGGTGTACCTAATAAAGTGGCCAGTGTGTGTGCATGTATGTGTGTATACACTGTTTATACACTATATATAGTGTTCATCTGCAAAGGAAATCAAAGGTTAAAGGTTAATTCCATGCTGAAAAGATACAACATCTAATTTCAATTAAAATAGAACGATCAGTGTGGCTATGCTTGTGATCTTTCACAGAGCTTTAAAGACACTTTTCTATGAAAAGCAGAAGAAGCTAAAGTCATTTTTAACTTGAGATTACCTATTTCTCCATGTCTTAATGAACAACTAACTTTTTAGTCTATCCCTTGATCTTCCTTTATGGCAGCTTTCTCTCGCCTGCTCACTCACCTTTTCAAATTTTGCCTGCACTGACTTTGTTCCCTCCTTTCATCGTGGGAATGTTTCCTGATTTCTCCTTTTCAGGTTGCTCAACTGATGAAGGTTATAGAGTCAAACATTTTGTCCTTTATTTTCTTTTCTTTTTATCATGGAAATAATCTTTAACATTTGTTTTCTGATATATATTTGTGTCCATGAGTCTGTTTTGCTATGTGGAGACTAATAGTCTCCCCAAAGTTAAATTTGTACTTTTGTGCCCATGAGCACCATTGAAGTGTATTTTAAAAACAAACAAAACACAATTTAACGCAATTTAAAGCAACAAAATACTAAATCAATGCCAATTCAGAAACAGACCAATAGCAAAAATGTCTTCCTATACTGTACTTTATTCAAGGTACTTCACAAGTACTAGGCTGTAATTCACTTGTTTGTATTAACAATTTTGCTTAGTGTCACAATCAGTGAGTCCTGTTATTCAATAAAAGGACATTTGAATATAAGTAGTGTGATACACACACACACAACGAAGCACTTTAGTCCTCTGGTCTTGTCTAATTTCCTAATTTCTGTTCAATACTGCTTGTAGATAACTTTTAATAGGTGTTAGTATTCAACTGTATAACGGGAGAATCCCCAGAACCTTTCATTTGAAGAAATGGCTTCTATCTTAAATACACTTCCCTTTAATATCCACCAGTGTTCCAAGTTTACTGGAGTCAATAAAGAAAAGTCCTGAGGTCTTTCACTCAATTCCTTAAGGGATGCAGTGACTGTAAATTGTCAAGGACCCAACTGCATAATTATAAGCCAGTTCTTGCTAGTAATGAAACACTAGCACTAGCACTTACTCGAGTCAGTGATTTGTTATTATTCGAATATTGTGATATCAGATGATTCTATTTTAGATTTTTCGTTTCATGGTAATTACTGTTTTTTTTTTCAATTGGGGATTATTAGCAATTTTCAGTTAACAGATATTTCTTTTCTATTTTACTCAAATTGATAGATTATGGTATACACATGTGTTAAAATACAACCACATGAGCTGATCAGCTTTAGGTTTTCTTATTATTATTTTTCTTTTTTTGTTTATTTGAATAGTAGTACAGTGATTAGAGTTGCTGCTTCTAGTACCCAGCCTCTTGTGTTTAAATCCCGGAGCAAGTTAATCTCCATGAGGATGTTGTTGATATATCTACAGTATATAGTCTTCCTCCCATAAACCCAAAGTGCTTATCACGTTAACTGGCCGAGTGTGGAGAGCTGCATGAGGGGGTCCTGCAATGAACAGACTCCATGTCTGTGGCTGTTTCCTGCCTTGTTTCACTGCATGGACTCTGACCCAAGCAACCTTGAATTGGATTAAACAGTTTTGAAAATTCTATTTTGTTTTAATTAGTAATCAGTTAAAAAATAACATACGTACCCACAGATGTATATTGGATATGTTTATGTGTGAATAAGTGAACGAAAATCAAGAAAAAAAGTGTGCTCACTGTGGTGGGCTGGCACCCTGCCCGGGGTTTGTTTTCTGCCTTGTGCACTGTGTTGGCTGGGATTGGCTCCAGCGGACCCCAGTGACCCTGTAGTTAGGATATAGCGGGTTGGATAATGGAGGGATGGATGGAAGTGTGCTCAGATTAGTAGCAGAAATTGATTTTGAATCAAGAAATTGTCTGAAACTAAAACCTTCAGCAAGTTCGACTCTCCAGGAATTCAGCTTAACACACCAGACTCAGTCACTAGATGCAGACAGGAAAATATTAACACTATGTAGATCCTGCAAAAGTCTTTTTATTAAGACGATGAAGCAACTATGATGACTGTAAGTGTGACTGATACATGACAACAGCATATTTCATAAAAAGTAATAGCTATAAATACAGAGAAAGGTGACTTTTAAGGTACTAATGGTTTTATTACAGGAGAAGCCTCACAAACAAACCTATTATAAGAAGACAATTCCATAAAGCGGTTACTACCAAATTGAATAAACGTTAATTATTATTTGGAGTAAGAACCATAGCATGAGAGGGTGTGAGATCTTCTAAAGGGCTCCACAAGTCAGGGCAGGCCTCACCTCAAATGACTTAACCCCTGCTTCAATGTCGGCCTTAATCCTATGCAGGTCTGAAAGGGTTTTAACGTCAAAAATAACCTTTAATGTCTCCAAATATCAAAATGCCATGCAAGGAAACTGTATAAGCCTTTTACTTGCAGAGACCAGTCCACAAAGGAATCATTATAAATGAGAATATTTATTCAGAATATTGGACAAATATCATAAAAAAAACCTCAAAAAGGACAAAAATGAGTTGCCTTGAAGGTAGTCCACAACGAAAAAAAATCAAAGCACAGTCCGTATTCAGAAACTAAATTCAAGAGCTTGAAATAATCAAAAAATGCAAAAAATCATCAGTGTGACTCCAAACAACTTCAATGCAGCACAACTGAGCTGTCTTGGCTTTGATCTAAATAGCCAAACAGAAGCTCAGGAGTGGTAACCATCTGGGTAGCCCATTCTTTGGGGTACCAGCCACAAATTACAAGTAACGCAGGAGAAGCACACACTTTATAAATTAAATTAATAAAGAAAGCACGGTCAAAGAACAGCACTTTACATGCAAAGAAATAAAGAAACATAGTAAATAAAAATGAAGACATTAAATACATAAAAAATACATGTAATTCAGGGCAAAAGGCATGGCTAAACTATAACATGTTCACTGAGAGCTGCATAGTAGATTTTTTGGACAGTATAAAAGCCATAATCAGAAGATCTTAGATGTTGACCAGAACTCTTGAGGGTTGGGGTTGGAGTTCATGCCTTTTCAAGCTTATAGCAGACATTAATAGCAATTCAGTATCAGGGTGTGGAATCAGAAAAGTGGAATGAAATGGGGGTTAATGTGTTTAATTGGCATCAGGACTTCAGCAGCAGCCTTTTGACTCCACAGTTATGTGTTGATACTGCATACAATAAGGTCATTAAAAAGACAGCAACAGTATAAGGGCCATAAGAACAGATAGACAGGTCATTTTGGACACAAAGGATACTAGATGAAGCTGCCAGGATCAGACATTATAGCAGTAAGAGACAAGGTTTTGGGTTGAACTGGAGACCCGACAAGAAGCAGTTCAGTTTCATTAGAGTTGAGCCTGAAATGGGCTACCAGATGTCCATGTGCTATCACTGTAGCATGCACAGTATAGTGAACATATATGCAATACTGTGGACGCTGAAGTCGAAAACAATGAGAGACTAACACCAATTTAAAATAAAAAGCAATTTCTTTATTCTTGGTGAGTCAAAGAGGCTGTCTCCACCTGCCAACTCAATTTGCCACACGCAGCAGCCTTTCAATGACAGTCAGATCGGACAGCCTGCTAGCAAGAAGGAGAGACTTCTTTTTGAAACTCAAGTTTGTTGAAAAAAAAGAAGAAAAGAGGAAACATAGCAGTTCATCTTGAGGTTATACATAAATCATAATAGCTTGTGACTCCCTGAATTGGAATGTGTACATTGCTTCTTTCAGGTAAAGAGGTTATCAGGGCACTCACAGTTTTAAGAAATATGCTCAAATAATTTTAAGCAAGAATTCAGAAACAGTCACAGCTGATTTATAATGTCACAGGGTGTTCTGTTAGTATCAAGAGGTCAGCATTTTCCCATAAAAGAAGAAGTTTTTAGTCCCTTATCCTGTGCACAAGCTTAATTATTTTTCTACCTAAATGAAGAACAAAGCATATAGAAATAATGCATCATATAGCTCTCTGCTGCAGGATTAATACAAAATACAGTACTTGGTATTGTGAAGTAACTACTTATAATCATTACAGTTAATAATGTTTCTTTCTTTCTCAATACACTTTATGGGCAGTCAGTATATGTAACCAGTACCTGATAGAATACCTTAAATTGATCAACTGAAATTAAATTTTGGCTTTATTTGTTTATGGAGTAAAAGTCTCCTTACCTGGTTCAAGTATTCTTGTGTACATTTTAGCTTTTTTACATATTCTGTCTTTCTCGGCAAAGTCTTTTTTTATAAATAGTTTATATTGTACATTTATTTTTTATCAGACAGTTGTATTGAAAATAATCTTTAAATTATGAAATTAATGAAGGTAAACATAAGAGCACCCATATAAGTACATTATGTAAATAAGGTAAATGTCAGATGCATGGAATTTGATTTAGTGTCACTCATGCAAATAAAACATTGACACAAACTTAACAACTCAAGGACTTCAATGTTGAAATGATTTCCTTAGTACAAATGTAAGTATAGGGTCATTCAAAAAGAAATTAACTCTTTTCAGGTTGTATTACTCAGAAGTATCATACTAACATGTAGTGTGCATCAAATTTCAGAGTTACCCTTTAATTTTTTCCAGGTAGGAAATGAAGAAATTCATTGTGGTTACTGTGTCAGCTGTCTGCAGTGATATACTACTAAGGGTTCATACATTCATAATGCCATTATTGTAACATGTACAGAGTATAGTGAAATTCTTACTTGCATATGCTAATCAACGTGCAACATGTCACCATTTGATTATAACAATCTTTAAACATTTACTTATTTGCCTGACACCTTTATCCAAGGCGACTGACAACATTTATGATGCAACTGGCTATGTTTCTTTTTGTTTTCCAATTGGAGCACAGACAGGTCTAATGACTTGGTTATGGTTATACTATAGTGTCAGTAGAGAGATTTGAACCCACAGCTTCAGGGTTTGAAGTCTAAAGCCTTAACCATTACAGCTTACTGCCTGCGTATCTTACTCTGAAACCTGTGTCTTCCTTACCTGTGAACATACTTACTGGTCTGTCTTTACCAAAAGTCATGACGTAATCAAAATAATATAGTTGCTGGTGTAAACAACCAAAATGTAATTTATAGCATAAGGTTGCTGGGTTAGCAATCAGAGACAATGTGGGAAGATCAAGCAACTGGGATAAATCAGGCTTTATATGTTCCATGACATCAGGGCCACATATTGAGCATTTGTAGAATTAAGAAAAAACTATGAGAGATCCTATAGAATTTTTTTCTACACTACATGTTGATGTGATGCTTAGGCTATGTTCACACTACTATGTTTTCATTTGAATGTTTTTAAATAAAATGATCTCTGTCCACATTAGAGTTTTCATGTATGTTGTTTACAAAAGTAATTTTGTCTATACTAAAATGCCTAAACGCCTAAACACACATATGATGTAGTTCGCCTACATTGGGCATGCCTGCATCGGCGGAAAACTCCTTGCAGTGACTGTGTAATGAAAAATTCAGAAACCTATGACAATCAGATTCTTTTGTACTTTATTTATGTGCTTTCAAAAGTATCTGTGCACACATAACTCTAATAGAGCCTTGTCAGCATAGAAAAAGAAAAATTCTTTAAGAGGCAGCAGCGAATTGCCCCTGTATCCAATTAATGCGCTGATCACAGCTGAAAGCAACAGCCTTCAGAACTGGAAATGATAGTCTTGTCATTAAATAAAAACAATGTTAAAGCAACACTTAAAAAATTTAAAAGAAAAAGTGACCAGCTCTGTTCATCCATGAGAGAACTGATTATAAGCAGCCCACAATGATCAAAGCTAATCTTACACCGCACAACATTTGTAAAATAACTCAATCGAGAAAATAAATAAATGCGTGAGTCTATCATCACATTACTAAATTGTGCTTTCATACTTCTGTTCTGTGTTCTTGTAAGCGTGGGTGCATTCTGTAACAGACCACTTCGTTAAGTGGTCTTTCGTTGTTATTAATTTTGCTACAGAAATAACCCCTACTTTTTGAATAGATCAAGTTTAAGTAATAAAGCTAATAAATAACAGGCTGTCAGCGGAATTATTTACAGCCTGATTCTCAAAGGCTCTGAATTTTTCACTACAACGGTAACACCGCCAGCATCAAGATTTGTCTCAACACTGTAGCAACTGGTAAAATATTTTCTTTTTGCACTTATATGCCAAATTCAGACTGTATGAAACATAATTTAGTTGTGTACATGTATGCAACACAACAAGCACCATAGGAAGCAACTCCACAATACCCACTATGTTTTAATGTTTTTCTTCCATGAAGGGTGACCAACTGGGAAATGAGATGTTGTAATAAGCAGGATCCAATTAGGGGCGGAGCTAAATTATAAGCATGACATCTCCAGAGTGCAACTAGAATCTGCACTTTTAAAAAAATCTTCAATTGTGCCATGTTGCATGGAAAGACAGAGTTACTGTTTTTTAAAGTTTCTGGCTCTGGGGAGTGTTTTCATGTAGTATGGACAAAAAGTGAAAAAGGAGAGAAATGTCTGTGTTTGTCAAAGAAAATGTAGTAACGTGGTGGGGCCATAGTTACTAAATGATACTTTTTTTAAAATCACCCTATATACTGTTGAGCAAACAAAAAGAACAAATCTCATGGAAAAAATGAATTGATTTCATATGTGCAAAAAAATCATAAGTGAACGAGAAATTGCATAATGATTAGTACTTTTAGGGTGTCTGGCCTATGAGATTGGAGGATGTTTGAAGAAGTGCATCCTTAGAAACTCTATATGGATATTGTTACATCTGCATCATAGAACAATTTTATTTAGTAATTAACCATATTAAAAAAGAGTAAAAGGTAATAATTTGAAAGTAAATTACGTTTCATGTTGCATTAAGAGTTATTCGGTGCGTAATACAATTTTGTTCTGTTTGGCTTTGAAATTAACATGCAAATACTTTTTAAACTTACACTTTTACTGTAAAACTTAATTTTTTTATTAAATTTCTGTCAATATTGGATTGAATTTTGATTCTGTGTTTGGACTTTCATTGTGACAATGCAACGTATAACTGCCCATGATTGAATTTCGTTTCTTTCTCTCTATTTAATAAAACAACTTTTTTGAATGTTTGGCTCTGAGATTAGTTAATTGTCTTTGCAAAAGCTATTCTAATGGGAAACTGCTAACGTTTTGATATGAATGGCATATCAAGATCTCCTTTGATGTGTAATGTTATCCGCGGAAGACATTACCTTTCTTGGATACATCCTTCTTTCTACAGTAATTTGAGCGGTGGAAGACTGGACGGTGTTAATGGTTGTAGATACGGAATATTGTAAATTGATGTTGTCATCTTCCGCACGATCACCACCAACTGTTTCAGCTAGTCTTTTGATAAGCATTTAACCAATCTGCTGTGTAACCGATTATCATTTTTGCCATTAATTTGTTTGGCTTCGTTTCTCTGTGCTAGGATTGCCCGTGTACTCACTTTTTTCTGTTGGTAACCCTTCATGATGAAATTCTTCAATAAGATTTGGACATAATACGTCTTCTTTAATTGGGAACTTAAAGTGAGGAAAATGTTAAAATTTATAAGAACTAAGAGAGCAGAAACTGTGTCTGTCAAAAGCATTCACACGAATGAGAGGTGAGATTATCATGTGTGTGGTTGAATATGGCTGAGAGGAAGGCGTGACTTGAAACAATCTCATGACCAAGGACTCAACTTGCGGGACTTGAAAATATCTTCCAAAAAGTCTTGTCGCGTTGCAGGAGTTTTTTACATAATAGAGAGATATTTTTGGTCACCTAGCATAACAGTTATTAACACTTCCTCGTTAAACACTGAATGCCACACTTTGAAAATTAAATGATGCTACTTCGCTCAAAAATGGAGAAAGTGTTCATTATGGTAGAGAACTTACATGAATGCCTTGAATAAACTGTCAATGATAATAACCCCGAAACACACCAGCTTGATTTGGGGCTGGATTTAATTACAAAATGCAATGCAATTCACAGCAATATTCTGAGAAAACATATGTGTCTTAATGCAAATGTATTATGAGGTTTACATTCCTTTAATTTGTGTGGTATTCTGTACTTAGTAACCTTAGAATGGGATCCTTTTCAAAACTACTGGAAGAAAATGGGTATCTGTTGGGATTGATTTCTTTCAGGAGTTGACAATTTATTATAAACTAGCAAAATACCCGCGCTTCGCAGCGGAGAAGAAGTGTGTTAAAGAAGTTATGAAAAAGAAAAGCAAACGTTTTAAAAATAATGTAACATTTGCTATCTATTCGTTTGCATAAGCACAGTCCTTCACCAGCAATTATTTAATGTTAGCTCAGACCTGGCACTTAAAAGTTTCTGTCATACTTTTGCTGAGTTTGTGCCAAACACTATCCCTATCCCTGACCATTTCATTTTCGTTTGCATAAGCACAGTCCTTCACCAGCAATTTTAACTTAGTTACAAAGTGATCCAAAGTCTCATTTATACCTCGTGTCTTCTCATTAAACTTGTATCTCGCGAATATTGTATTCGTCGTAGGCATGACAAACGCCAGCGGCAGCATGTCTATAAACTTAATTTAAACTTATGGTTTACACCGTGCTTTGTTTCCGCAGTAGCTGCACTTATGAATATGCTTGTATGCGTCACTCGTTTCATATTCTTTTGCTGCATTCTCAATTGTGTAATGCATTTTTTGTTCAGCGCTCTTTGGAGCTCTTCCTTGTTCTTTATATACTGCGTAGACAGACAGTTGACGTGAGCCGCCCTCTTGTGTGATCTTGTGATGTCCACGGCTTTATTTAATGTTAGCTAAGACCCGGCACTTAAAAGTTTCTCTCGCACTTTTGCTGAGTCTGTGCCAAACACTAGACCATCTCATCTTCATTTGTATAAGCACAGTCCTTCACCCGCGAATATTTACCTTATATGGGCAGGCACTCAGTTACGTGGGAGGCGTGATAATGAGGGACACAACTCCGCCTTATACCGTGACCGAGCTGCAGGCTATGGCCGTATATATGGTCGAAAGCAGGTTCCAGCTATGACCGTTACATGTAGAATTTCGAAATGAAACCTTCCTAACTTTTGTAAGTAAGCTGTAAGGAATGAACCTGCCAAATTTCAGCCTTCTACCTACACGGGAAGTTGGAGAATTAGTGATGAGTCAGTCAGTCAGTCAGTGAGGGCTTTGCCTTTTATTAGTATAGATTCCCACCAGTTTTTTGCATGTTGGTTACAACCCTAAAACCATCCCCTTATCTACGTCTCTGCTTGATGGCATCTTGCTTTTGTGCTACACAGTGTCCTATGTATGTATCAGTATGCCAACAGTTTTCGGAATCTTCATCATTATTAATATTTACATTTTTTCCTCACTTTAAGGATACTATATGGCCTGTTAATTGTGACAGCAATGATCCTACGATTTGCTGGAAGTGATGGACAAACCACCATTTTGGCTTTGGCACTTATTTGTGCATGGTGTAATGTGATTTACTTTGCTCGTGGGTTCGAGCTACTTGGTCCTTTGTGCATCATGATACAAAAGGTCAGTAAATCATTGAATATGTTATGATGAGGACAAATATTGGCGGTAACAACATGTGTAACAAATTCATGCCAGTTCTCCGTAGATGAATGTAAACATATTTATTTTGCAGCTTTGGGAAAAGGGGGTTCTACAAGGAAGAAACTTTCCACAGGCCACACATACTAGCTTCATCTCCACATAACATGTCTTTCTTTCGCTTCCTCTTCCCCTCTCACTCTCAACTCAGTCAGATTAGCCTTCCATTTTTTTCTGTGGCTGAGAACTACTTGCTAAATCTCCTCTTGGTGTTTATTTCCAGTACAAACAGTTAATCCCCAGATTCTTGGGATCACTTTTACACTGGGTCCCCAACTAATTTCAGCACTTTATTTAAGTCACAAACCTCTGGTCACACTTCATGGTACCTGAGGTATAATACAAAAAGATGGAGAGCCACAACTGACAGCTCCTGATTTAGATTAACCATTTAGATGTTACTTATCTTGCCCCGAAGAATAGCAGAGTGGCAAAATGTATAGAACTTAGGTCACAGCTCCAGGAAACTGGGTTTCATTTTCTGTTTGGGCACAGTCTGAGGGGAGTCTGCATGCTGTCCCAGTGACCATTTTTATACTCTTGGTTTACTCTAACATATCAAATAAGTGCGCAATGGGCCATTATTTCCTGTGATTGTGTAGCACTCATGAAAAAGGAGATAATGAACAAATACTTCATTGAATGCCTGTTTCCTCATTAGTAACCTTATGCTGAATGATGTACACAGCGTGAACTTCGCAAACCACGACTCTTCAGGCATGACAAATTAATCGCCTAACTTGTAGGATTTTACATTTAGTCTAGAACACCCTGCACACAAGTTTTCAGCAAATTAATTAAAACTAAATACATTTTTGCATTTTTTAAATATAGCTTCCCAAACATGAAATAATTCTCGCATTACGTAAATTGTTATTTAACCATTTCAGAAATATTTTAAAGAACTAAATGGACTAATAATATATGAATTTCAACTTTGTCAATGGCACCTCTTCCAGCGTTGGCTCCTGCTTGCTTAGTGGTGCTGGGATACGCTCTAGCCCTCCAAAAAGGGTAATTTAAATGAAGTGGATTTAAAATAGATGGATGAATGAACAGATATTCTTCTTCAAGTTCTCCTTTACTGTTCTCATAGCTCTGATCACTTTTGTAACAGAAAATACACCTTTACAATGCTGGTCTACATTTCAGCAATCTGTGGGGACAGTTACTGTACTTGTTGTTTAACCTCTACAATGCGCCCTTCTAAAAAAAATAATAATATCCATACATGTTTGAATCCTCAAAATCCAGTTTAGGGTGATGGGAATGGAGCTTATCCTGACACCATTAGGCACAAGGCAGAGACAAACCCTGGACGGGGTATCCGTCCATTGCACATATCCAATTCGCACTCGCTTTCAAGGAGGCAATTTTTTGATGGCTACTAACCTAAAACATGTCATTAGTAAAAGCTGGAGAAAACCAACATGAACATGAGGGGAACACCTAAAAAGTGACTGGGCTGATTATCAAGTCCATGTCAATGGTCGTGTGAAGTTGTAGGGCTAACTAACCACTTTGTCACTGTGATGCCACTTTTTAAATACAGTAAATAATTTGATAAACACAAAAAATGTACAGCAGAAATGGCACATTTTAAAATGGCTTTGCTGAGAAGAGTTTCATTATACTGTCCTCACACTCCATATGATTTCAAGATGGAATTTTCTGTGGAATTTTAAGAATATCTTAAATCTATAAAATGTCCTTGGAAATGGCTTATGATGTAATAAACATGTTTAAATGTCAATATTATAAGTATAGTATAATGATCTGATGTGCTATCCAGGCTTATATCCTGAGCAAGGATAAAGCAGCTTATAAAATGAATAGCTGGATGGATGGACACCATTACAATTAATTTTCATTTTTTCAGATGATCTTTGGAGACCTGATGAGATTTTGCTCCATTCTGATTCTTGTAATTATTGGCTTTGCAGCAGGTACTGTACTACTTTTTTTTTAACTTTTACCCCTTTTGTTGTAGTTTTTTATGGACTTTATAACAGATGTGATTTTTTTTAGCATTTGATGTCCACTTTCAAGCTCTAAACCCTGATGTCTATGTGTACTTCAGCGACTTTCCTATCACCACTTTTACACTGTTTCAACTGATGATGGGTCTGACTGATCTCCCTGGACCGCCATTAATTCCTGTGCCTGACATTATTATTTTTCTATACATGATCTACATGTTTTTTGCCTTTGTGCTACTTCTGAATGTCCTCATTGCTTTGATGGGTGACACTCATTATCGAGTTGTACATGAACGCCGGTTGCTATGGAAAGCACAGGTAAGAAGAAGATAAATCATGGAGAAAATATCACTGCTTTAATACTGAATCTAGTCAAAACCTTAATTACATTAATACATTCTGTTAGAGAGCTTATGCTGTTAATTAAGTTTAATTAACAGCATAGGAACTCATTATTTTAATCCTTTAAGCATGATTTTTTCTATTGATGTGCAATGAAGTGTAATCCAAAAGTCATCATCAAGAAAAAAAATTAATATAAAGAAAGTTCAGTGTGGCTATTAATTATGCAATCCGAATGTTAGCATCCTTTCAAACTCCAGACTGACAGTCACAAGCATTAATTTTTTGGTATTATTTATCTGAGGATATTAAATTTATATTATGAGATCATCAAACATTGACTAATTATTTTTCTTGCCTTGATACATTTTAATAATAATTCTTTGCATTTTGAATTCTTCATGTGGCAAAGCAGATGAGGAGTCAAACTAGACTAAAAAAAATACAATAATGCATGACTTTTAGTTACAATTAAAGCTGATGTGTAGTCCTTAATTTCCTACCACTACAGATTGCTGCAACCATACTTTTATTAGAAAGGAGACTCCCAAAATGGCTATTGCCTCGACTAGGCATTCCTGGAGATGCTGTAGGATTAGAAGAAGGAAAATGGTATTTCAGGTAAAATATGTTCCGTATTCACGACATCAATGTTGAAATATTTTTTAGTAAATAGTCTGCTTCATTATAAAGAATATACTGTTACTCCTTTCTGTTACACTTCTCTGTCTATTTCTTTTGGTAAGCTTAAGGATAAGTGTAAACTATATACCTGGTATCAGAAATGAAGCATTTCTTGTTACTACGCCTTCTAATTTAGACTGTTAAATCCAAATAATAATGATAAATTAATCAACATAATTCTAATACTTCATATATACTAATATACAATTTGATTGTTGACATGGTTGTGCAGTGCTTAGTACTACTATCTCACAGACCCAGCATCCTAGGTTTGAATCCTACACGCGGTTACTGTAGTTTACATGTTCTCCCTATGCCCATGTGGGTTTTTCTTTCAGCCCTGGAAAGATGTTAAGGGTAACTGGCATTTTACACTGGCTCAGTGTAAAAGTGTGGATGAGTGTGCTCTGGCACACAATACAGGGACATGATGCTAGATTGGATTGAATTAAGCACTTTTAAGAATTTTAAGTGTTATTTGTGTATCAATATACATTTTGTATAACTGAACAACTATAGAACTACTAGATATCCTGTGTCTAGATAGCGATTCTCACTGAATTCTAACTCATAACACTTAACCATATGTATAACTATAAACAGAAAATGTCAAATCCTTAAAAGACTTAAATACATGTTAAAATGAACAAACTGTAAAGCAAAAATCATCTTTGAGATTGCATTGATTTGGACATGTGCAGAAGAGAGATGATGGGTATATTGGGAGAAGGATGCTAGGGGATGGAGTTGCAAGGCAAGAGGAAAAGAGGAAGGCCTAAGAGGAGGTTTACAGAAGCAGTAAGAGGACATGCAGGTGATGGGTATAACAGAGCAAAATGCAGAGGACAGGAAAATATAGAAACACCCCATAATGGGAGAAGCCAAAGGAAGAAGAAGATAAATTACTGTTAACATTAGAATCAGGGTATGACCTGTTAAAAAATTGAAAGGAAAACAAAAACTATTAACTGTATTCCTGGAGAGAATAAACCTGAAGAGGGTCTACAGTGATTTATAAAATGCAAAGCAATAGTTTGACTGGCCTAGGTCAAACAGATCATACCACCCGGACCCATACTCCTAACCCAACCAGCGTGTTCTAGGTTCAAGTTAAACATGAAGATCTGGTGTTTTGTCAGTAACAGAAACATTCTAAGGTTTCAGTCACTCTAATGGTTCATTTCTTGAACAGGATATTGAATCAAGTAAGCACAGTCTCATTCTACAAACACAGTGCTGGCTAATAGAAAGGCAGACAAGTATATTATTGGACCAATGGATATGGCAAAGTCTTTGAAGTTAAGGGAATTGAAATTTCGAACAGAGGATACAATTAATCTAATTCACATTTTCAAAATTGGCAAGGACATTGACAAAGCAGATGCAGCAAAAATGTTCCATCCATCCATCCATTATCCAACACGCTATATCCCAACTACAGGCTCATGGGGGTCTGCTGTAGCCTATCCCAGCCAACACAGGGCGCCAGCCCACCTCAGGCAAAGATGTTCCACTGTGAGACATGCCTGAACACCACCAGAGAGACACCGCATCTTTATCAAAAGGCACGTTTTATTTTCTCCCATTTTGCACAACACACTGTGCTCCTCACACCAATCACCACTCCTTCGGGCTTCTCTCTCTATCTTTGGACTGCCTTTCCTCTCTTCACGGGAGCCTTGTCCCACTCCCACTCCAGACTCTAGCTCCCAGACTGTAGGAAGGCAGGCCCTTTTATTCTCACCTGGATGTGCTCCAGGTGCTCCCTCTGACGACACTTCCTGGTGAGGCGGAAGTGTCGGGAAAGCACTTGGAAGCACTCCGGGCATCCCTGGAGGGATCCTCCTCCATCTTCCCGGGTGTGGCGGAAGTAAATCAGTCCTGGACCCTCTGAGACTCAGGGCGCCCCCTGGCAGTGGCCACAGGTCCCAACGGACATGAGCCTCCTTGTTCTTCTCCGTGGTCCTCCTCTGATCCAGGGCAGTTGCCCCCTCGTGGCCTGGAGGATGTACATGCCACCTCCCGGTCCTTCCTGGTGTCCTTGCTCGGTCGCAGCCCCAGTGAATCGCCACACCACCTAAATATATTGTGTTGACCTTAGTAATCTTAAAGAATAAAACAAACATTTGTTGAGGTGTACTTACTGTATCACATGATTTTATGTAACTTAACTTTTCTAGGAAAAAAGGCAAAAGAGAAGATAATTAGGGTTATTATTGTCATGTGTATACAAGTACAGTGAAATTATTACTTGGCAACAACATGTATGTGACGGTCTAGGTTGGCTCTACTCTGCACGGTCACCTCCCAGAGCCACTTGAACCCAGAACCATTTATAACATACCCGAGGATAAGCCAGGCAAATGAGTACACACACAATCAGCAAGGGGTTGGTGCAAATTATTCAGTGCTTTTAATTACAAAAGAGACAAAATGTCCAAAAATGCAGTACAAGTTCTTGCAATACAATAAATCCATAAAATGACGTGAAACATGGAGATTAAAATCAATAAATAATCCAATGAAAACAATGTTAAAATCCCAAGCCAATTTTTCCTTAAAAACACGAGTCCCAGTGCCTCTTTCTAATATCTGGCATTTCTTCATCAGGAACTTGCAGCACGAGGAAATGCCCATCAACAGGTGCAGTCATCCCTTTTTCCTGGGTTCCGGTTCCCGCCGCTACTCCCTCAGCATCTGTAGGACAACCCCTAAACCCCACTCATGTCTCCATCTGCCAGTCCTTCAGCACCTACCTGGGAGACGCTGCATGATATGGCCACTTCTAATTCCCCTGCATAGCTCATTTGGAGTGCCACTACTCCAGCCCCAAACTTGAGTGAAGGCGTGCTGCTCGCTTCCCTGGGGCATATTCCCTACCACCTGCCTCCATTCCTCCTGGCACAGGCTCCTCGCCTTCATGCCTCTTTCTCACTCCCTTAACCTCCATTCCTTTTTTTCTTCTCTTTCTTGGTTTCTTCTCCTCTCCCAATTTCACTTTGCCAGCACCCCTTCTAGAGCCAATTTGGTGCAGTTGCTGTCATCCACCTGCTCCAAGGTGTGAATGAAGCACTTGACCAACCTGTTTGATTTACATGTGAATGCATGATCAGCTAAGCACTCCAATCAACCTTGGAGCGGTGCATGCACACCCGCACATGCACCTGCAACTGCTTGGATCCTGCACATTCCAGGACTTCTGATTATTTATTAAAATTGTGCTTCGCCACAGACCTGTTATCACAATGTAACATGCCACCACTCTCCAGCAACATGATAAGTGAGTATGACTACTTTACCACAAAACTTTTGTCTTCCTTTCTTGAAAAATCTCAGAGAATTAGTATTACAATTTTTAGATTTCATTAATACTTCAAAAACTGCTGTTGCACGGTGGGTAAAATAGTAGCTTAGATAAACAGCAGTGGCACCATGAGAAGATAAACATAATAGAAGAGAGTCGATACTATTACATTATTTTTGCTAAGCTTCATTTTTGATCCAAAGCCTAACAAATACATTTGGAATATGCAAAGTTCACTCAGCAGTTCTAATTAGGATAAGCTTGACTAAAGCAGTGACCCTGCAGGCTATACATAAATGTTTGCCACATCAGACATGGTTGATCCTGAAGAGCATTACAGACAGCATGCCTTCTTTATTTTTAAAGCTTCCCTTTAGTGTGACTTTTGCTTTTGCCATGTGCACCCTAATTGCTTGCCTCCTTGTGAACTATAAATTAATTACATAGATAAAGATCTGAATTTCTGTGGTTGTTAAATGGCTTCATGTACATTAATTATTTCCTATGACTGTCTGGTTTTAAAGTTTCTGGCCTATCACATGTACATAATCTAGCACACTGATCCATGCCAGATTTGTTTGCTACAATTTAAAGATGTTGGGCCATATACCCATTTATACAATTCTTTGACACCTCCTCTGAAGTCAAAAACAAACCTCTGAAATAAATTGAATAACTTTAGAGGAATTTAAAATACAGCATAAGGATTTTACTTTGAGTCTAACCTTTATATTATGATGTAAAAGGTAAAAAATAAAATGTAACACAAGTTTCCTTTTAGGTTTGAAGTTCAAAAACATAACACTTTAATATGGATCCTGGTATAACATTTTGGGGGATCTTAACTTCTGTGCTAGCTCTTGAACCTCGATGAAGAACAGATGTTCAAAAACTACCTTATGTAGCTTGAGGATATTGTACAGAGAACTACACACTGTGACATTTGAAAGTTAGCATCCTATCATCCTTTGCCTAACTGTGTATAGTAGAGAGAAGACAACTAGATAGATGAATAGCTTTTTAGAATTACAGTAAACCCTTGTTTATTTTGGTTAATCCGTTCCAGGCTCTACCGTGATAAATGATTTTCCGCGAAGTAGATTCTTTATTTATAAATCGAATATTTTCGCAGTTAAGAGCATAGAAAACCTGTTTTACGCCCTTCTAAATATGTTTTTTTACCATTATTAGAGCCCTCTAGACATAAAATAACAGTTTCAACTGTTTAAACAGTTTAAACTGTGCTCCATGACAAGACAGATATGACAGTTCCGTCTCACAATTAAAAGAATGCAAACATATCTTCCTCTTCAAAGGAGTGTGCATCAGGAGCAGAGAATGTCAGAGACAGAGAGAGAGAGACAGAGAGAGAGAGAAAAGCAAACAATCAAAAATCAATAGGGCTGTTCGGGCTTTTAAGTATGTGAAGCACCGCAGGACAAAGCAGCTGCAAGGAAGGGAGCAATGTGAAGGTAGTCTTTCAGCATTTTTTAGAGGAGCGTACGTATCCTCTAGGCCAGTGTGTGAACAGCCCCTCTGCTCACACCTCCTCCGTCAGGTGCAGAGAATGTCAGAGAGAGTGAGAGAGACAGAGAAAAGCAAACAATCAAAAATCAATATGTGCTGTTCGGCCTTTCAAGTATGCAAAGCACCGTGCGGGAAGCATATTGTACATCATTGAGGAGTTTTATTTAATACGTAATACGCGCTCTGATTGGGTAGCTTCTCAGCTATCTGCGAATATCGTCCCTCGTATGAAATCAACTGGGCAAACCAACTGAGGAAGCATGTACCATAAATTAAAAGACCCATTGTCCGCAGAAATCCGCGAACCAGCGAAAAATCCGTGATATATACTTAGATGTGCTTACATTTAAAATCCGCGATGGAGTGAAGCCGCGAAAGTCAAAGCACGATATAGAGAGGGATCACTGTATAACTTCTAGCTTTTCAAGGGTACACATATTTTTTTTTACTTTTCTTTTTTTTCAATCAAAAGGTATAAAATAATAACTTTTTACCTCTTTGTGCCCATTAAACAAAGATGCTGATAACTGTAGCAAGACATAAAACACTAGCATATAACACTGGCATAGGTGAGTATAAAAAGATATTTTTCCACTATATAGTAAGAAAGCAATCTATACAGTAAGAAAACAATTGGGTAAGGTGTAAAATACCTCCAGAAGTCAAGTCAAGTCAAGTGCTGGTTTAGGAAACTCTTCTTAGAATGAATGGCCTTGGTGATAGTAATGTCTCTGTGTAACTCTAGTTGAAAACCTGTAATTTAGCAGAAAAGACAATTTCATTGATTAAAGGTGTTAAAGTCCAAATAAAGTAAATTAAATTATGTTAGAACAAAGCTAGGTAAGAGATTATATAAACAGGTGGGCAATGATCGCTAATGATCTTGCCATATAGGCAGTATGTAGACTGTATACTCAGAGATAAACCCCTGGCATGATGCCAAACACAGGACCACAGAGAACACCAATCTTCTTGTAGCAGCACACAAAAGACATTGACCTCTCTTTCCACAACCCACTCACCCCTGGCTGACAATACTCAAGCTTCAAGGATAATGGAAAAAAATGGACCATTGACTTTCTTGTCTTTCTATGCCTCATAGTGCCTTATTTTGTGTCTTGTGTTTTTTTTATTTATACTGTAGCTTAGTTTTTAAACTCTTGCTTTTGACTAGCATTTTTACTCATCTTGTATTTGTTTTTTTTCGTCCTCTTTTTGGATTGTGAACAATAAAGTATCTTTTACATTTCTTCCCAGGCATGTCCTGGCTCCTCTGTTTTTTTGCTCCTCCACATTTGCATTTTTACTTCAGCTCGCACTTAACCTACTGAATTCAGGCATTGAATTCACTTACTCTTAGTGACAGACACTTAACTATCCTGCTGAGATAACCTTGAATCTGACCAGTTAACAGACTTTCAGCACTCACAAGGCATTCCATTATAGCAAAAGAATTGAGTCAAAAGCAGAAATTAAATCAGAATTATACTGCAATATCATTCTGACTACACAAACACTACACAAAATTGTGTTTTTAAAATATAATTTCAACATGAATCAATCCAAAAACTATTGTATTATTATCCTTATGACATATACTAATTATACTAACCATGGCAATTAAGATAATAAACATTCATACAAAACACATTTAAATTAGAAAAATATAGTCAAGTCACCTGCGGTGGGCTGGCGCCCTGCCCGGGGTTTTTTTCCTGCCTTGCGCCCTGTGTTGGCTGGGATTGGCTCCAGTAGATCCCTGTGACCCTGTAGTTAGGATATAGCGGGTTCGATAATGGATGGATGGATAGTCAAGTCACTTCTAATTTAAAAATAATAGTAATTAAAAATCATACCTGCAGGAAAACCTTTCAAATGCAATCTGTATTACTGAACAAATGGTGAGATTAGAGGGATGGAATGAGATACTTACTCCACTGTGTGCTTGATTACTGTCATCATTGTTGGGAACTCACTTCTCAATTAGAACTTGGAAAGCTGGAGCCATGTTTTGTTTCAAATGTGTCATTTGTGGCCCTCCAACTAAGTAAGTTTTGGCCCAAATAATGAAAAAAAATTCTCCAGTAGTCAACAGAATAGCACCCTGGCCTGCTGCTTGCATTGCCTACCTTTATCTACAGTCTATTGGTTTTGTGTTTCCCACATTACAGCAGGACCCCCCAATATGATGGTAACAATCTAAATATGACATAAAATCTGTTGAGACATTCTTTTACACACTATACATACTTGGTAAATTTTCTGCCTGCTGATTAGTCCAACAATTTATCAGTAAAATACACATGCAGCTAAAACATCTACACTTTACTCCACTACACTAAAATATAGCCAGTCTGAATAAAAGTAAAAGAAAACATAGAGATGTGGAGGCACAGCAGTTAGTGCTGCTGCCTCATAACTCCAGAGTTCTGGGTTCAAATCAGCCTGCCTCTGGCCATGTACAGTTCAGTTGTTTTTCACATCAGTGTGCATTTTCCTTCCATATCCTAAACACAAGCACTTTAAAATGTGACCCTGATAGGAGTGCGCATGGGTGTGCCCTGCAAATGACTGGCACCTCATTGATTCCTACTTTAGCCTGAAGCTGTAGGATAGCCATTGGGTCCCCACAGCCCTGAACTAGATATGCAGGTTGGAAAATGGATGAATAGTTTTAGAAAACAATGCTACATTCAACTAACTATTAATTTAAATCACTCATTGTCAAGTGTGCAATCATCATGAACTACTGTTGCTTCTCTTCATTGTATCTTGCTGTGGAACTTGATGCCACTGCTACATTGGCATGCAGGAACGCCCGTCTTAAGGGAATAAATAAGAAGGCAGTGGAATTTTCTGCATTCAAGAATGCAAAGATTTATTAGTTATTATTTATATTAGAATGCGCAGAACATGTCCCTATATTACAGAATGCCCTGGAGAATGTGAGTGGTCACTTGGCCCAAGTCATCCAAACTGATTTGACTCTGCAGGAATGCTAATAATGGGAGTTTTGATATTTGCTCAGTTTTACTATATGTTCAACCTAATTTGTGTGGTCATATATATAAAAGATGTACAGTTTCATTATTTTTGTTATTGTTTTTGAAAAACTTTGTAAGTGCGCTTTACAACAACTCTTTACAAACGTAAATTGAAATGAACTGAATTAAAACTTGATGAATTTTACTTCTGTTTGTCAATATTTTTATTTTACACTACTGTATGTGAAAAGGACAACATAGATGTATCAAAATATAAAAAGGTTTAACGTGAACCTATTTAAATTCTCAGATATGTCAAGTTAAAGATGAAATATTAAGCAGTATTTTTCCTTGTTCTCTCTTATTGTGATTAAGTTAATAGAGCACATTTACAAATATCAACTGGCCACATGAGACCTTGAAAAAAACGAAACTGAAAATGGGTGGATAAAAATGTTTGCTGCATTATTAATAATCATTATAATGATACTAATTCTGTACTTACAGGATTGAAGAAAGAAATGACAACTTCCACAAAAGAGGCCTAAAGAAAATTGAAAATAACGTCACCCACAACATTCGTAAAAACAGAAACGATAGTGGATGGAATTTAATTCATACCACCATTTCCAGCAGTGTGAAAAGTGTGACATCTGGGGAAAATATCTGAAACATCACAAGGATTCTCTAACTGCAACAAAATATATTTGGGTTATTCAAGTTGTTTGTAATTTCAAAGTTGATCTTTTAAAGTAGCACTTTCTTTTATGCACTTTGTACAAAGCCATTATGAATGCGCTAGATATGCCTTTCATGTAAGCAAACCAAGATGTACCAGAGCATCTTTGTACTTGCACATATATATTTTGTACATTTTTATAACTGCATATGGTTTGGAATAGATATTTTTAATACAAAATAACCTTGGATAATTAAAATAAGCCAGTTAAAACAATGTATTTTTCCTATATAACAATGATACACTTTTGAGACAGCAAATTTATGCCTGTGCATACTGATATTAAAACTTGCCATGTCTTCCAGGAATTCTGATAAGAAAATAATTGGGTGTAGAAAATGGATAGATGGATATTGTGTGAGTGAAAAGATACAAGCTGCTCAGCCACTGTTTTAATGGATTTCCTATAGATCAACTGATATATTAGAGAATATTAGAACAATCTAGAAGAGAACAGGCCATTCAGCCCAACTAAAGCTTGCTAGTCCTGTCCACTTAATTCTTCTAAAAATAGTCCAGTTTTGAAAGTTCCTAACGTCTTACTGTCTACCACACTACTTGGTAGCTTATTTCGTGTGTCTATGGTTCTCTGTGTAAAGGAAAACCTCCTAATATTTATGTGAAATTTACCCTTAACAAGTTTCCAACTGTGTCTTGATGAAATCATTTTAAAATAACAGTCTCGATTCACTATGCTAATTCCCTTCATAATTTTATGGACTCAAGTCACATCTCCTCTTAATCTTCTATAGCTTAAACTGAAAAGGCTCAGCTCTTTTAATCTTTCCTCATAATTCAACCCCTGTAGCCCTGGAATCAGCCTAGTCGCTCTTCTCTGGACCTTTTCTAGCGCTGCTATGTCCTTTTTGTAGCTTGGAGACCAAAACTGCAGACAGTATTCCAGATGAGGCCTCACCAGTGCATAACCTCCTTGGACTTGTACTCCACACATCATACTAAATGACCTAAGATTCTGTTAGCCTTTTTAATGGCTTCTGAAAACTGTCAAGAAGTTGATAGCATAGAGTCTATTACAACTACTAAATCCTTTTCATAAGGTGTACTTTCAATTTTCAACCTCCCATTAAGTATGCTGGTCACTGTACAATAGAATACTATGAGTTAAAAACAATTACTCAAAATCAAATCAGTTTGTTTATGACAAATGACAACCTCTTAGATTAATATAAAAACATTTTGAAATTATCTTTGGTTTTTCAGGAGGAAAAAAATGGGTAAAATGATTACTTCATGTTTGGCTGACACCTTTATCCAAGGTGACGTACAGGATTTGGATACGTTATAGTTATTTACATACACTTTTTACAAAGCAAACCAGTAAGGCAGAGATGGGAACTGAGCTGACAACCTTGTGGTTTAATGTTTTCTGCCTTAGGCCTGAACATATCACAATAACAAAGTTTTCAAAAGTCAGGTCTTGTTTAATTTGAAGCAAGGAAGGGTAAAAAACATAAATGTAATAACATATGAGAAGTAAAAATGTACACAAAAAGACAGAATGTAATATTTAAATTAATTTTAAAATATTCTTCAACTTAAGTTTTAAATTCTCTATTTATAATCCCCTTTACACTGTAATAATAGTGAAATAACTTGCTTTGATTGGTACTATACAGTTTGTGGTATTTTTAAAAATCTTCTGTAGTGCTACTAAGAATATTTAAAAACTTCAGAAAGTTTTTCATAAAATCTATTTACCAACTATAAAAAGAATACAAGAGATCAAAAACTGTTGACACATTCACTTTATTTTGCTCTTATAAATTATACAAGCAAGCTTTGATTTCATCATGTTGCAAGTGAAAATAGCTTTCTTTGTGCTTTTGCACATTTAAACAAAAAAAACAAATTAGAATTTAAATTAACATTAAAAACACATTTCATAGCTGTGATTACAAAGCTTTCATTTTTAAATACATTCAATAGGTAATAAATACTGATGTTTATACACAATAATAAAATATACTATGTAAACACTGATACAAGTCATGTGAAAAAAGTGAGAAAATAAAGCCAATTGAAAAGCACCAACAAATATTGTATCAATGGGAAAACAAACAACAAATCTGCCTGTTTGATTCTCAGTGACTAAATTATCAAACTAGTTAATAGTAACAAAAGCACAACTTAAAGAAATGGAACAAATATATGCAGTATGCACCAAAGACTAAATAGCAGCTTACCAAACTTTTTTTACAGTGCATCAAAATCATGCATGTTGACTTCATTAATCTCGGGGTTCATTATCCTTCCCATAAAAATAATAGCACCTGTGTAACAGAAAAGAACACAGTCAAAAATCGTAGGAAATTATTGTCATTTTATAACATTTCAAATGATTTAATGTTATAAAAAAAGCAAAAAAAAAAAATTAAAAAACAACAAGGCTTAGTTTTGTTTGGCATGACCTCACTGTGTATCTGTAAGGTTTTCTTTAAGTTTTCCTCCTTGGCCTAAAGAAGTATACAGTAATCCCTTGCTATATCGCGCTTTCACTCTATCGCGGATTTTAAATGTAAGCATATCTAAATATATATCATGGATTTTTCGCTGGTTCGCTTTCTGCGGACAATGGGTCTTTTAATTTAGGTTACATGCTTCCTCAGTTTGATTGCCCAGTTGATTTCATACAAGGGATGCTATTGGCGGTTGGCTTAAAAGCTACCCAATCAGAGCATGTATTACATATTAACTAAAACTCCTCAATGATATAAGATATGCTTCCCGCGCGGTGCTTGATTGTTTGCCTCTCTCTATCTTTCTCACTCTCTCTGCCTGACGGAGGGGGTGTGAGCAGCGGGGCTGTTTGCACAGAGGACACGGACGCTCTTCTACAAAATGCCGCTTTATCGGGTGCTTCTGTATACTTAAAAGCATGTATTGATTTTTTGATTGTTTGCTTTTCTTTGCGAGCGCTCTCTCTTGACATTTTCTGCTCCTGACGGCGCTCCTTTAAAGATAAGATATGTTTGCTTTCTTTTAATTGTGAGAAAGAACTGTCATCTCTGTCTTGTAATGGAGCACAGTTTAAACGTTTGACTAAAGGGTGTTATTTCATGTCTAGAGGGCTCTAATAATGTTAACAGTGTGGGAGAGTTTTTAAGGGCTTAAAATATATAAGAATAACCATACAAACATATGGTTTCTACTTCGCGGATTTTCACCTATCGCGGGGGGGTCTGGAACACAACCCCCGCGATCGAGGAGGGATTACTGTACATTATATAGGGTGGTCCAGATCTAATTATACAATTTTCATTACGCTATAACTTATTAAGTTTATTGCATAGAAAATCACCCAAAAAATCCCGGACCATCGAGAAGTGTGGGAACTGACGACATGAAGAATCGTCTTCGTGCCAAACTGGATTCGTCCCCGCATAAATCAAAGTCATCCAGATGATCTGGATCTGCATAATTAGATCTGAGCGACTCTAATCTTGTATGAGTGACTGTGGTAGTTTCTGCATCAGTGTGCCCTGTGATGAACTTGCTTACCATTCAAGGTTAGTTGGTTACTTTTCATCAAAACTGCTGGAACGTGTTATGATATCTTGGACTGACAGAGGAAAAATGACTCCTTTCAAGGTTTGTATAATTAGCATATCTATTCTGTAAATGATGACATTGCCCCCATAGGTCTCTGTTGTTGAAACAGACAAGGATACTGCAATGTAATTTGGGGTCAATGAACAGAAAAAAACGTTAAAATAGTGCAGAATATCAATTAGTATTATATCTGTTTTCAGGCTCCAGAATATGTTGGGTGTGTTTTCAAAGCAAAATATTATTATAAACTAGCAAAATACCCGCGCTTCGCAGCGGCGAAGTACTGCATTAAAATTTTTATTAAGAAGAAAGTTAAACCTTTTTAAACTGAGGGAAAATATGCCAATAATTATTTGTTAAGGATCTCTTTGTATACCATGTTGTCAGTTCGGCCCTCCGGTTGTAACATGACCAAGCTGTGCGCTGAGCTTACTCTTGAGCATGCAACTTACAGTTGGCCATTTGAACAGTAATCTTGTCTCAAATCTCGCAGCTTGGATTGCTGCTGTCATAATCGGTTTGAGTTTCATGGTTTGTTTAAATTACGACAGTATTTGCATGATTTGTTGTGTTGAAGTAACATTCGGCATCTGTCAAGCGTTGTAAGCACACAACCGGTTTCAACGATAAAATCACATCCAGCTTTTGAGAGTTTCAAAATTCATAAACATCAAAGTGTCCACTACTGAAATCGTCACCTGTGAATCTAAGATGTTTAAGAGGCGTTGGCGGTTGTCGAAAGGTGTAAAATATTTGGCCATTTCGGTACACTTGAAAGCAACAACCGAACAATTCAGCGGCAGCCATCAACTCACATGCAGATGCAGAGGTGAAGGGCTTAAGCATTTCACTCTTATAGTGCTCCTGTGTAATATAATCATCTCCTGTACCGTCATCAGTCCACACCTTGAACCTGTCCCAGTCATTCAATACATAAGACACAATTTTCCTCCGGATATCAAGAGTGAGCCTGATATGGCCGTGCAATATGTAACAAAGAGAATGGAAAAGGTAGGTGCCATCTCCGGGCATGGAAGCCACTCGGCAAGTGACAGTTCTTTGATTGATGGTGATCACCTCGATAGACATGGTAATGGGGGTTGGAATGATAAAGGAAATGGGTACCTGAGCAATGTAAAGTAAGTCTAAAATACCTATACAATAACTATAATTGTAATAAACAAACAATAAAACAGCGGAAAAGCCGTGGATTAAACAAAAAGGCTGTAGTTATCAGTAGGGAGGCGTGAATCCCGTGGCGAAGCAAGGAAGGGAATGTAGAGACCGGAGCGACGGACGGTCTTATATAGGCAGGCAGCCAACAACGTGGGACCCAACGCCGCCTCACACGGTGACCGAGCTGCAGGGTATGGACGTATATATGTACGTAAGTAGGATTCAGTTAGCGTTGGGAACCCAACCCAAGTACGTGCATTGGTTTCGGTTAGTGCAGGGAAGCCGCCTATCAAATTTCGAGAAGATCGGGCCATAAATAAGAAAGTTCAACATGGCGGACGTTGTTGACCGTTATGTCCATTACCCATAGAATTTCGAAATGAAACCTGCTTAACTTTTGTAAGTAAGCTGCAAGGAATGAGCCTGCTAAATTTCAGCCTTCTACCTACACGGGAAGTTGGAGAATTAGTGACGTTGGAAAGTTCAATATGGAGGCCGACAGTGGCATCATACCATCGAAATAAGTAAGTACATCGGTTTCGGTTAGCGCAGGGAAGCTGCCTACCAAATTTCGTGAAGATGGGGCCATAAATAAGAAAGTTCAACATGGCGGATGTTGTCGACCGTTATCGACCGTTACGTGTAGAATTTCGACATGAAACCTGCTTAACTTTTGTAAGTAAGCTGTAAGGAATAAGCCTGCCAAATTTCAGCTTTCTACCTACATGGGAAGTTGGAGAATTAGTGATGAGTCAGTGAGTGAGTGAGTGAATGAGTGAGTCAGTGAGTCAGTCAGTCAGTTAGTGAGGGCTTTGCCTTTTATTAGTATAGACTAGCAGAATACCCGCGCTTCGCAGCGGAGAAGTAGTGTGTTAAAGAAGTTATGAAAAAGAAAAGCAAACATTTTAAAAATAACGTAAGATGATTGTTAATGTAATTGTTTTGTCATTGATATGAGTGTTGTTGTCATATCTATCTATTTATATATATATATATATATATATATATATATATAAATATAGCTGCGATTGGCAGCGAGAAGTAAAAGAAAAGGAAACATTTTAATAATAGCGTAACATGATTGACAATGTAATTGTTTTGTAATTGTCATGAGTGTTGCTGGCATATATATATATATATATATATATATATATATATATATATATATACACACACACACACATATATATACATATACATATATATACACATACTGTATATATACACACACATATATACATACTGTATATACAACATATACATATCTACATATATACTGTATATACACATATATATACAAATCTACATATATATATCTACATATATATATTAGGGGTGGGACTCGATTAAAAAAATTAATCCAATTAATTAGAGGCTGTGTAAGAATTAATCTTGATTAATGGTATGTAATCGCACGTAAATTTGCCCCAAATGCAAATGTTTTTTTTTTTATTTAAAACGGTTTTAGTGGGCGACAGAATCAAATAATAGACATGGACATGAATATTGTAAACTGAAGCTGTTTTAATTTCTGAAAAAAAGCTTTTAAACTGCATTTGAATTCAAAACAGAAACAAAAATATCATCCCTGGTTAAAATTGGGCAGACTTAAAAATAAAGTGGTAGTTTAAGTACTTTAAGTACATTTTCAGAATAGTATTGTCTTTAAATAATAATAACCAAAATTTCACCATAAAGTGCAGTTTTCTTCTTAAAAAATAAGTCAGAAACATAAAAGGTAATTTGACCAGCTTACTCTTTAAACTCTGAGTAACATTAGCCAAAATTATTTTGTACATTAGGCTAAAACAGTGTGATCATTGAACATTTTGTAATTAGATGTATTTAGAATTACTAACGGTCACGGAAGTCCAATGATCCCCAGTAAGAGCCACAAAGTCCGCTTTCTGTAATGCATCTAATTTTGCTTGCTTTTCAGTGTGCACAAAACCATGCTTTTATCAAGGCTTACTTTCGGGTAGTCGAAATGATCAGTCGTAGGAGCGCTTTATTCCGACTCTAACATTTTTGTAGCTGTGATGTGTGCATCAGTGTAATGGATGTACCAGGAAATCATGCATTGACAAAAGTTCCGTTTGCTTGGAATTGAAAGTGTGATTAAATCGTTATTTTTAGCGCGTTATGGATACATGCATCGAAGCTTCTCAACTGTGCTTGTGCTAAGAAAGGGAAAATTTTAAAAATAGCGTAACATGATTCTCGTTAACCTAATATTTTTCATCGTCCCAAACCAAGGAGATGGGAAGGTAAAATGAATCGGGTAGCGCGCTACATAGTCAGTACATCCCTCTCGGGAATCGAACCTCGAATGTCGGCGTTAGAGAAAGACTCTACAATTGCGCCACCGCTTGTCTATGCTAAAGTATGTATTGTAGATCGGGCTATAGATATACATTTATATATATACCCGTGTATCGCAGTGGAGAAGTAGAAGTTATGAAAAGAAAAGGGAACATTTTAAAAATAGCGTAACATGATTGTCAATATACAGTAATTGTTTTGTGAGTGTTATTGAATGTTGCTGTCATCAAGGATTTGATTATCATTATTTCTTTCAATCAGGCTCGTATTTGTATGCGATGTGTTCAAGTTACATTCCGTGTTTGTCAATCGTTGTAAAGATAAGAGGTTTCATTCATCGATTAGTTCCTTACTGCATCAATAAACAGCTCGTCTTCCTTTTTATCTGTGATGTGACAAACTGCATGCACGGGTTTTTTTTTTCGCTGTCTTCCTTTAGCGGGACATTGACTTTTTCCACCGTGTGCTTTGTTTCCACAGTAGCTGCATTTATGAATATGCTTATCAGGCGCTTCATATTTTTGCTGCCTTTTCAATTGTGTAATTGGTTTTGTTCAGCTCTTTGGAACTGTTGCTTTTTATCTGTGCACTGCATCAGTTCACGTGAGCCACTCGGTGTACTTGCATCGAAGGTTCCCAGCTGTGCTGGTGCCATCTCGTGCTATGTCCATAGCTTTATTTAATGTTACCTTAGTCCTGGCACTTAAAACTTTCTCTGGCAGTTTCGCTGAGTTTGTGTCAAACACCACCCTGACCATCTCATCTTCCTCTCCATAAGCACAGTCCTTCACCCGTGAATATTTACCCGTGGCAGTTTGCTATTGGATTGCGCTGACGGATGGCCTTATATGGGCAGGCACTAAATTACAAGCGCCAGCGTAGCCTGTCTATGAACTTAATTTAAAGTGTAGGTTTACATGTGCTTTGTTTCAAGTAGCAGAACTCGCTTCTTATTGTTTCGCTGCCTTCTCAATTATATAATGCATGTTTTCTTGAGCGCTTTTTTGAGGTCTTCCTGGTTTTCTATGTACTGCGTGATTACGTGGGAGGCGTGATGATGTCACACGAAACTCCGCCCCCACGGCGTTGAAGCTCATCTCCATTACAGTAAATGGAGAAAAACTGCTTCCAGTTATGACCATTACGCGTAGAATTTCGATATAAAACCTGCCCAACTTTTGTAAGGAAGCTGTAAGGAATCAACCTGCCAAATTTCAGCCTTCTCCAGGGAAGTTGGAGAATTAGTGATGAGTCAGTGAGTGAGTGAGTGAGTGAGTGAGTGAGTGAGTGAGGGCTTTGCCTTTTATTAATATAGATTAAGAGTTCTGTTTTATGATTTTGAAAAGAAAAAGTTTTTAAATCTTTTCTGAAAGGTCACATTCTGACTTTTAATTAATTACCAACAGAAACAGTGTTGCATTTGTAGTGAAAATATAGAACTACTACCTTGCATTAACACATTGGATTTATTAAACATACTATCAAAAAATAAAAACATTTACACTATGAAACTCTGGCACATTAGTTTATACAAATCTGAGACAGAACAAGAAAAGACACACACAATTATCACTCAGCATTTGATCTACTGCCCAACATTCCATCTTATTATTGTTCATCAGCTATTTAATGAAAAAAGAAAATCGAAGGACTATAAATCTTAAAAAGCAAATCAAAGAATATTTAGTCAAAACAGGTATATTCTCCTAGCAGCAGTAATTAGTTACCAATTAAGAAAGTGGCTGGAATTACAACTTGCAGCCCTGGTGGCCCACAAGGATCCAAGATTGACACCACCACGTTGAGATGTAGTAATTTTTAATGTATGATTTTTTTTTAAGAATAACATGTATTCTATAAATCACTTTGTGATGATTAACTGTAAGAATGTAAAGACCACATTTAGTTTGTGTTTCTGATAGAACTGTTAGGTTTAAGAAGGGTAGGTCCATAACATCCATTCAGTCAATTTAGTGAAGTTTTATAAATACAGATAGATCAATGCTGCCACCTACTGTCTTATCAAAAATATTTCAAGAAATAAAAATATTACACTATATACCCTGTATATTATATTAAGTATTCTTTCATACTAAACTGGAAAGAAACAAAATAAGCTCTACAGGTTGAGTATCCCTAATCCAAACTGCTTAGAACCAGAAGTATTTTGGATATTTCAGATTTTGGAATATTTGCATATGCATAATGAGATATTTTGGGACACCCTTGATCAAGTTAGGAAATGCAGACAGCTTAGCTAACTAAATGACAACTCTAGCATATAATAATTCTTATCACCAAGCCATTAATTTAATGTATTGTGACATGAGAAACAAATTAAACCTCAAAAAGGATGAATTGATGGGACTGTATTTTAGTTATCTTTTAAGAGAATATTTGCATATTTGCACTGAAGAACTTTTTTGGGGTTTTGTCAATTTATATTGGCTACCTTTTTTAACATTTTACTGATTGTATTAAAGGCAAATAACATTTCATATAAGTAAGTCAAATTTTACAGAACTAAGTTCAAGTCAAATCAATCCCCACCAAAAAATATATATATTGGCTACCTTTTGTTACTTCTCAGAAACTGGGAATATGTCAACAAACCTTCACTCAATCATGCCTGCTGTGCTGGAAGCTATTTGAACACCAATGAGGTGTTATATTCAGTTTTTGTTTGGTGTTTGAGTACATACTGTACATAAAACACAGCATGTTTTTGCCAAAATAAAAAGGAAATTTGCAGCAGTGACTAAATGAACTCATATTGCAGTAAGGGCACCAAGCAAATGAAGCTGCTTTTGTTAACCTCAAGCAGTGACATTCTAATAATGTACAAGTCATCTGCAATTTTAATGGTATGTAGCACTTTTGAACTGCAGCACAAATATTACTGTGTTGCTTCGCGGGGGACAAAGCTGTGTTGTGTTGCTTAGTAGTTCTGTGTCACAGGACACAGACCCCACTTGATTGTCATTCACGTGTCGCTGCTTTGTGGCACTTTATCCTTCATGGGGGACTCCCCTCAACACGCACCCTGCTTAGAAAAAATAAATCTGCTTTGAATCAGCACATATGATATGTATTCACATACAATTTATTTGGCATATGTGTATTATCACACTAAAATCCATGCCAAGTTTTATAAAAGATAATCCTGGTGTTGAATTTTCCATTTGTGGCATCATGTCTGCGCTTAAAACGTTTCAGATTTTGCAACATTTCGGATTAGGGATACTAAACTTCCATAATAATAATATTCATTGGGAAAGGTTTTTTTAATTAATGATTGTCCACAGTGAAGGTAAATACAATATCATGGTACAGTTAAAAACTTTTATTGCTCACCTGTTTTCCTGTTTCTTACAATGAAAATGAAAGGATGATCTGCCATTACTTGTGGATACAAAACTAACATTCTAGTAAGCGCAATCATTCCTGAAAAAAAAAAAATATATAGTATTGTATATAAAGTATTATACATGTAATTTAATCTATGTAAAACACATTGCACATTTTTTAGGAAACTGTATTCTTTGAAAATGAAATGAGTAATTAGTAGAAGTAACAAGTTTTTGGGGTATAAATATGATTTATCCCAGCTTGTCCTGGACCCGAGGATGCCACTTCCTCCTCTAGTTTTCTCTCCTTTCCTTTTCACTTATACTCACAGCATCTGTCATCCACACTTTGGTTTTTACAGTGCTTGGTAAACATATTTTCCTTGAGCTTCACCAAACTGTCTTCCTTATGCTTCACAACACACTCTCCACAACATATGTCATCCCATCTCTTTTCTTATCTAGGAAACCTCTCCTTTTTCACTGGTTCGTCTATACTATTGGTAAATGCTGCTCTTTGTGTATACTGTCCATCACTTCTGCTAACAAAATTCTTTTGCATACACCTGCAAGAATAAAATAGTTGGCTGGCATGGAGTCACTCCAGGCTTCATCTCAACACTGTGCTGTTAATATACATGGCATATTAGCATAGCATACTCTCGCTACAGTATCATTATCAACAAATAAAAAAACACAGGTCAGATTATTTTCTTTTTTTCTACAACATCATCAGATTTCAATCAAATGAATCATATCATTTTTTTATATTTTGGAATATTTCATCTTTCTGTTAGAAGGTTAGATTTTACCCCTAAATACTGATATCGACATGTCTATCCATAGCAGATACATACTGCTCTAGATATACAATACCACCAAATTTCTCTATTTAAATTAAACAAGATATAATGTTTTTTTGATGAGTGAGTCAGTCAGTCAACACTTTATATTTTACATTTTATATATACAGATGTGGTGCCCTTTATAATAAACTAGCAAAATACCCACGCTTCGCAGCGGCGAAGTACTGCCTTAAAACTTTTATTAAGAAGAAAATTAAACCTTTTTAAACTGAGGGAAAATATACCAATAATTATTTGTTAAGGATCTCTTTGTATGCCACTGTTGTCATAATCGGTTTGAGTTTCATGGTTTGTTTCAATTACGACAGTATTTGTAGGACTTGTGTTGAAGAGACATTCAGCATCTGTCAAGCGTTGTAAGTATACAACCGGTTTCATCGATAACTTCACATCCAGCTTTTGAGAGTTTAAACATTCATAAACATCAAAGTGTCCACTACTGAAATCGTCACCTGTCAATCTAAGATGTTTAAGAGGCATTGACGGTTGTCGAAAGGTGTAAAATATTTGTCCATTTCGGTACACTTGAAAGCGACAACCGAACAATTCAGCGGCAGCCATCAACTCACATGCAGATGCAGAGGTGAAGGGCTTAAGTATTTCACTCTTATAGTGCTCCTGTGTAGTATATTTATCTCCTGTACCGTCATCAGTCCACACCCTGTACCTGTCCCAGTCATTCAATACATAAGATACAATGTTCCTCCGGATATCAAGAGTGAGCCTGATATGGCCGTGCAATATGTAACAAAGAGAACGGAAAAGGTAGGTGCCATCTCCGGGCATGGAAACTACTCGGTAAGTGATAGTTCTTTGATCGATGGTGATCACCTCGATAGATATGTTAATGGGGGTACGGTTGGAATGATAAAGGAAATGGGTACCTGAACAATGTAAAGTAAGTCTAAAATACCCACACAATAACTATAATCATAATAAATGAACAATAAAACACTGGAGAAGCCGTGGATTAAATAAAAAGGCTGTAGTTATCAGCAGGGAGACGTGAATCCCGTGGCGAAGCAAGGAAGGGAATGTAGAGACTGGAGCGACGGACGGCCTTATATAGGCAGGCAGCCAACAACCTGGGAGGCGTTGGGATGGGGGACCCAATGCCGCCTCACACGGTGACCGAGCTGCAGGCTATGGACGTATATATGTATGTAAGTAGGATTCAGTTACCGTTGGGAACCCGCATATCAAATTTCTTGAAGATGGGCCCATAAATAACAAAGTTGAACCGTTGAAAAGTTCAATATGGCGACCGACAGTGGCATCATACCACCGAAATAAGTATGTATATTGGTTTCGGTTAGCGCAGGGAAGCCGCCTACCAAATTACGTGAAGATGGGGCCATAAATAAGAAAGTTCAACATGGCGGATGTTGTTGACCGTTATGACTGTTACGCGTAGAATTTCGAAATGTAACCTGCTTAACTTTTGTAAGTAATCTGTAAGGAATGAGCCTGCCAAATTTCAGCCTTCTACCTACACGGGAAGTTGGAGAATTCGTGACATTGGAAACTTCAATATGGCGGCCGACAGTGGCATCATACCACTGAAATAAGTACGTACATCGGTTTTGGTTAGCGCAGGGAAGCCACCTACCAAATTTCGTGAAGATGGGGCCATAAATAAGAAAGTTCAACATGGCGGACGTTGTTGACCGTTACGTGTAGAATTTCGAAATGAAACCTGCTTAACTTTTGTAAGTAAGCTGTAAGGAATAAGCCTGCCAAATTTCAGCCTTCTACCTACACGGGAAGTTGGAGAATTAGTAATGAGTAGGTGAGTGAGTGAGTGAGTCAGTGAGGGCTTTGCCTTTTATTAGTATAGATTATCTCATGGATTAGTAGTAAATTCGGTTCTGTCTGAAGTCTAAGGAAATTCAGCCATCTCAGATATTGCTTTAACATAAAAAAAATGCAATCATTTCTAACTTTCAAAGATTACAATAAAAGAAAATAACATTTTCATTGAACCCTCTGCATATGCTCATTAAAACCTGAGTTTATGCATTTTTATCTAATATATTTGCAACTTACAGATGAACACTCACAAACAAAACGATTCTCTTTACATTTCCAGGACTATTACTACTACAAAATGCCAACATTATACACTTTTCTTTACTTACTAAAGTACCTAGAAGCACAAAAGTCAGCATACAGAGCAGGTGACATTTTAGAAAGAAATTATAAACTTTAATTTAATAAGTAATTGACAAACATTAGCAGAATATTTGATTGTGTACTTTTAAATAGTTATAAGTTATTAAACTAGAAATGTATAATTTATTTAAGTGATAATTCATGTATTGGTCACACTTTATAATAGCCTTCATTAATATGTAATTAACAAACATATAAATCGTACTTTGCATCAGTTACAGATTTTTTGCAGTGCCTAAATTTAAAGTTAAAATTATACAGCCATTGTAAATGTTTGTAAAGGTTCAATAATGAAAAAACGTACACAAATTATTACAAAATGTTACCTAGGTTGCACGTGGACACAGTTAGTATCTGCCATAATACCCTTGACTGGCAACTCCAGTATTCGATGGCACATCTATATGCACTGCTCCTCCACAGAGTTGACTAAGTGAACGGTGCCTAACAGTGCTTAACATTCCATGGAGATACCAACCATGCACAGCTGAGCACTGGCATAATGCAAAATACACCAAGGTTAAAAAGATGTACAAGAGTTTCACAGTTCAGTTGTCTAAATACCCACATGAACCCGCAGAAGTAACTGGCTATTTGGCTATCTCAGCATGCGTCCAAGATTTCTTCAAATGTGTTGGCTTAATTTTGCCTTTTTTTGTTTTGTTTGATCAACCTATTGTACCTTCTGGGAGCATTTTAACTATGGCTATTAATGTAACTCTACTCAAGATCATATAGCCATTACCTCACTAAATGTTACAGTAAGTTGGTGGGCAAGGTTCTTGATAAAAGAGCAGTGAAAGAAGAGAATATACAATGAACTGAAATGCTGAAAAGGGTGAGAATTCCAACTGATCATCCCTCATTATGGTATCCCTGAACTTTGCCTAAGTTGTTAAATTTAACAACATATTCTTCTTCTTCTTCCAAATAACAATGTGGACTATCTTTTTCATTTATTTCCAGAAATTCTTTCACTTATGTTTCCACTTTTGAATTACTCTTTTTTTCCTCTGTGTGATGTGATAATTCTTTGGCACTTAGATTTCATATGGTTATTATTTTGTAATTGTTATTCAATTCTTTGGCTTTTATATAAGCATTCTAGCTTTGTGGTAGACATGTTAGCAGCAATGTGTGAAAATCAGGTGTTGTATTGAACACATTTTTAGGCAAAGCATGAAATGTCTGTGTTACTTTAATGTGCAATATATTTTCCTTATGCATTGTATATAATACCTAGGCATTATAAAGAAAGACAAGCCAATTTGTCTTTTGGCATTGCATAGAATGCCTAGGAAATGTTTGAAATTTTAATCATTTCATACTTTGATGTCCCATTTTCAGCATTCTATAGATTTTCTAAGCATTCTACACAATACCTAATTTCACACATTGATAGTAATAGACACATTAGTAGTTATATCTTAGTCCTTTCCTTTAGAGAGTACAATGACATTTTATTCATTTGGATGTTTATTTCAGAGTTACAGTCATAAAAGGTTATGGCTGGTTCATTTTCTGTCATACAGTATGTTAGATTTAAGTTGTGTTTAAGGATCTGTAGTTGAGATTTTAAAGCTGTGTTGCAAACTTGAGGTTTTCCAGTAAAAGAAACTCATTGAGATCATTCATCAAGCCCTTCATTTAACTTCACTCATTTTGGTCTTTAATGTTTGAAGATGATAATTTCATCTAGGTTCTCTCATTTGTTTCATCTTACAATTATGATGTTTTACTTTGCTTGAATTTAATTAAGCAAATTATTAATATACTAGGCTCACCCACCTTTTAAGTTGACCACTTCTTAAGGCAATTCAATATGTAGATCAATTTGATATTTTATACAAACTCATTAATTTGGTTATATTGCATTTGAGTGGTATTACTTTAATACTCGTAGTTTCTGTTATTTTTGTGATGAAATTTAAACTTTTTTTCTATATTGAGGTCGCCCTTTTGAACCCCCCTGATATTTACTACGTGGTGAGGCATTTGTACTCCATCAGCATTAATTATTTCCAGAGACATAATTGTGTCTATTTTTCCAGCGCATCGTGCACAAAAGAAGGGGAACGATGGGAGCACCAGAACTCTGCTCACATCATGTCGCTTCGTACCGCAAGCTGCAAGTAGTAAGTCTGTGATAAGCGGAATACCGCTACGCTTTCCACTCACAGGACGGAAGGACAATCCCAACCACTTTTATATAGTAAGAAAGAAGACGAAGATATTGCACAGTCTGGAGTAGAAAATCATCTTTTACCTGGAAAAACGAAACTATAAATCCCATCGTGCATTGCAAAATGGACAGGGCGTGTGTAAAACTCCGTGCTACTCGCACAGTCTGGAGTAGAAAATCATCTTTTACCTGGAAAAACGAAACTACAAATCCCATCGTGCATTGCAAAATGGACGGGGCGTGTATGAAACTCCGCGCCTGCGTAGCACTCACAGGACGGAAGGACAATCCCGACCGCTTTTATATAGAAGGATTATATTAAACACCAGTACTGCTCTTCACAGAATAACTTGAAAAGTACCAGAGATCCCAGACTGAATTGTTTTAAGTTTATGCTAAAACAGAAGCCAATGAAAACAGTTAGATTCAATAAGATGTTTACCTTTGTATATTTACAAATCATAAAACAGTATCGTACAGGAGTTGCACATTGGTATAAGATTGGGGGCACGTGCTGATTTTAAAGCCTGTTGCCGTACCCACAACATGACAAACCAGCTGGATTGGGACCCACGTGCATTGGATGACACCTCAGCACCACACTGGAACAGTTTTTTTTATCAATTACTGCTAGGACAGCAAAATGACATTTTTGTAAGAATTGTATTCACCCTGGATAGTTTTTATTAAAATAGTATTAAAACATGGTAATACCTGAAGCAGAAGCTCCTTCTGCGCCTTCTTCTGTGACCTCAAAAAATGACTTCTGAACTGCCTTTCCAATGTACATATTTTGACTGTTTCCAGAAGAATCTAAAAAAAAAAAATTAAATTCATTTGTAGACATGCTCAATTTTTCAAACATTATTTAATATAGGGTCAGTACTGTCATATGTACAGAGTACAGTTACATTTAGCCTTCCATGAGCTGTCCAAACATGCAACACATTGCCACTTTCTGGCTCCATGATTAGTGAGTATAACAGCCTTACTTTGAAACTTCAGTCTTCAAATACTGTAAAACTGTCACATTATGAGAATGCACTAAACAAAATGTACAAATAATTATGTGTAGTAAAAACAAATATTATTTTCACTGCAGAATGTGGATTGGTAGGGAACTTTTTGTGATATATTTCAATCAAAATGGTATAGATTTGCCATGTTTAGAATAAATCAAAACATTTGGGGACCAAGAGAACTACTTCATCATCTTCACCAGTATTTAAACAGGAGGTATGCTTCTATGGCCGATGAACAATGAAGAGGGAGTGCCTGTAAGAGGCAAGAAGATAGAGCAGATAATATGTATGGCACATGAAAATATAAGAATACTTCTTCCAATATGGTACCCATTTTCTTTCATCCTAGGTTAATTAATTAAGCTGTGCAACCTACTGGATAACACTGCCAACACATTGGACAGTTGGGTTAAAGTGTTATCTGGTAAATAGTTTGAAAAGGTACCAATTGCCTGCCAACCACCTACCCACTTAGCCTCTCTCTGCTCCACATACAGTAGAATATGTAAAAGAGAAGCTCTATCCTGTCAGCGGGCTGCCCACTGGCTCACTCTCCATTCCTCTGTCATTCTTTAATGGTGCAAGAAGACAGAGCAGTCAAGTAAGTATAAAGCATCTGTTGATGGCAACCTTCATCAAAACTACTGCTCTTTTCACTGTAATTATCGTCTAATAATGGTAGTTGTCTCAAAAGTTATAACACCATTTTCTTTTTTACAGTGACTTAAAACTTTCTTCTACCATATTAGTTAAACAAGGTTTTATCATCTTGGCATCTGTGAAAAATTTTTAGCTTTTGTTCAGTTTTGTTCAGAAGACACATATACATTCTCTTATTCAGAATCAGTTTTATAGATGTTGATAACAGAACAAATGCTTTCCACATCCAAATTTGCAGTACTCTGTTGGTGATTCTCCTATTTTACAAGTTAGTTTTTAATGTCTTATAATGTAAAGTACCACTTTATACTAGCCACAATACAGTGTGAGAGCATTGCAAAAGATGGATTAGTATTTGTATTTTCAGTAAAAAAATGCAACATTGGTTAGTCCAGTCAGAAATTAACCATGTTTGCTACCAAATTTAACTTTTTTACCACTGCCAATTTATTTTTTGCAAGCCACCATACACACACATACAAGTGCTCTGTTTGTTCATTTTTAACAGTCCACTTCCTATAGTGAATTAACATTTAGCTACCTCTGCTGCTCTTATTCTGATTTGGTGATAAACAGTCTAAGCCACTGTATATGTACAGTACTTACTTAGGTCTACGTGCACACTGGGCAAATGGATTGATACAGGCCATAGAATGGCTATTGCGGAACCAATCCTATCTTGATTCTGCATTTGTAGGAAATAGGAGAGCCACGTATTGTAAATCACCGTTTTAAATGTTTCAGAACAAACAGCAACACAGCATAAGAAGATAGCATGAGGTTCACATCCTTGAATAGGGAAAATCTCTGGTGTTTGGAGCACAAAATAAAAACCTAGGTCTGTTGTACACAAAGAAACCTGTGTTAAACATAAAAAAAAAAGTAATGATAAAAACAAAAAAAACATGCTTAGGATTAAGAACATATTGGTGACTCCAGAGAGATAATACCAGTGACTAGCTATCAGACTGAAATGGTACAATGGAGGAAGATAAACAGGGAAGCTGGTGAAGTGACAAATGCACAGTCAGTTTCCTTTTAAAATGGCTGAATCTCACAACAATGGTTTGCCTTCTTAAAATGACATGTATATGCTGATTTGAAATATGTGTGATAAAACATGTGGATAAATATTTGATTACATTTTTGGCTTGAAACATTGACACAATTGCCAGTGGTAAAAAAAAACAATAGACCTTATAAGATGAACAAAAAATTTGCACGCCGTTTTCCCTTGCCTGGACACGGGTCACTGGGGCCCCCCTCTGGAGCCAGACCTGGAGGTGGGGGCTCGATGGCAAGTGCCTGGTGGCTGTGCCTGCACCCATTGGGCACGGTCAGGCACAGCCCGAAGAGGCAACGTGGGTCTCCCTTCCCATGGGCGCACCACCTATGGGAGGGGCCAAGGAGGTCGGGTGCAGTGTGGGTTGTGTGGTGGCCGAAGGCGTGGACCTTGGTGGTCTCATCCTCGGCTACAGAAGCTGGCTCTTGGGACGTGGAATGTCACCTCTCTGAAGGGGAAGGAGCCTGAACTAGTGCATGAGGTTGAGAGGTTCCGGCTAGATATAATGGGGCTCACCTCGATGCACAGCTTGGACTCTGGAACCAATCTCCTTGAGAGGGGCTGGACTCTCTCCTACTCTGGAGTTGCCACCGGTGAGAGGCGCTGAGCAGGTGTGGGCATACTCATTGCCCCCCAACTTGAACCCTGTACATTGAGGTTTCCCCCGGTGGACGAGAGGGTAGCCTCCCTCCGGCTTCAGATGGGGGAACAGGTACTAACTGTTGTTTGTGCATATGCGCTGAACAGCAGTTTGGAGTACCGACCCTTTTTAGAGTCCCTGGAGAGGGTGCTAGAGGGCATACCTTCTGGGGACTCCCTCGTACTGCTGGGAGACTTGAATGCTCATGTGGGCAATGACAGTGAGACCTGGAAGGTCATGATTGGGAGAAACGGCCCCCCCGATCTGAGCCCGAGTGGTGTTTTGTTATTGGACTTCTGTGCCCGTCACAGATTGTCCATAACAAACACGATGTTCAAGCATAGGGGTGTTCATATGTGCACTTGGCACCAGGACACCCTAGGCCTCAGTTCAATGATTGATTTTGTGGTCATGTCATTAGACTTGCGGCCACATGTCTTGGATACTTGGGTGAAGAGAGGGGCAGAGCTGTCAACTGATCACCACCTGGTGGTGAGTTGGCTTCGATGGTGGGGGAGGATGCCAGTCAGGCCCGGTAGGCCCAAACGTGTTGTGAGGGTCTGCTGGGAACATCTAGCAGAGTCCCCTGTCAGACGTAGCTTCAACTCCCACCTCTGGCAGAACTTCGACCACGTCCCGTGGGAGGTGGGACATTGAGTACGAATGATCCATGTTCCGTGCCTCTTTTGTTGAGGCGGCTGACCGGAGCTGTGGCCGTAAGGTGGTCAGTGCAATCGCCAAACCCGTTGGTAGACCCTGGCGGTGAGGGATGCCGTCAAGCTAAAGAAGGAGACCTACTGGGCCCTTTTGTCCTGTGGGACTCTGGAGGTAGTTAATAGGCACCGACAGGCCAAGCGGAATGCGGCTTCGTTGGTTGCTGAGGCAAAAACTCGGGCATGGGAGGAGTTTGGGGAGGCCATGGAGAAAGACTTTCAGATGGCTTCGAGGAGATTCTGGTCCACTGTCCGGCATCTCAGGAGGGGGAAGCAGTGCAGTGTCAACACCGTATATGGTGGGGATGGTGCACTGCTGACCTTGACTCGGGACGTTGTAAGTCGGTGGGGGGAGTACTTCGAAGACCTCCTCAATCCCACTAACATGCCTTCCAATGAGGAAGCAGAGCCTGGGGACTCGGAGGTGGGCTCCTCCATCTCTGGGACTGAGGTCACCGAGGTGGTCAAAAAACTCCTTGGTGGCAGGGCCTCGGGGGTGGATGAGATACGCCCGGAGTTCCTCAAGGCTGGATGTTGTAGGACTGTCTTGGTTGACACGTCTCTGGGTTGGCAGACCGGGGTGGTGGTCCCCCTCTTTAAGAAGGGGGACCGGAGGGTGCGTTCCAACTACAGAGGGATCACACTCCTCAGCCTCCCTGGAAAAGTCTATTCGGGGTTTCTGGAGAGAAGGGTCCATCGGATAGTCAAACCTCGGATTCAGGAGGAACAATGTGGTTTTCATCCTGGTTGCAGAACAGTGGACCAGCTCTACACCCTTAGCAGAATCCTGGAGGGTGCATGGGAGTTTGCCCAACCAGTCTACATGTGTTTTGTGGACTTGGAAAAGGCATTCGACCGTGTCCCTCGGGGAATCCTGTCGGGGGTGCTCCGAAAGTATGGGGTACCGGACCCCCTGATAAGAGCTGTTTGGTCCCCGTACAACCGGTGTCAGAGCTTGGTCCGCATTGCCGGCAGTAAGTCGAGCCCGTTTCCAGTGAGAGTTGGACTCCGCCAGGGCTGCCCTTTGTCATCGATTCTGTTCATAACTTTTATGGACAGAATTTCTAGGCACAGCCAGGGTGTTGAGGGGGTCCGGTTTGTTGGACTCAGGATAGTGTCACTGCTTTTTGCAGATGATGTTGTCCTGTTTACTTCATCAGGCCGTGATCTTCAGCTCTCTCTGAATCGATTCGCAGCTGAGTGTGAAGCGGCTGGGATGGGAATCAGCACCTCCAAATCCGAGACCATGGTCCTCAGCCGGAAAAGAGTGGAGTGCCCTCTTAGGGTTGGGAGGGAGATCCTGCCTCAAGTGGAGGAGTTCAAGTATCTCGAGGTCTTGTTCACGAGTGAGGGAAGAATGGAGTGTGAGATCGACAGGCAGATCGGTGCCGAGTCCACAGTGATGCGGGCTCTGCATCGGTCTGTCGTGGTGAAAAAGGAGCTGAGCCGTAAGGCAAAGCTCTCAATTTACCAGTCGATCTACGTTCCTACCCTCACCTATGGTCATGAGCTATGGGTAGTGACCAAAAGAATGAGATTGCGAATACAAGCGGCTGAAATGAGTTTACTCCGCAGGGTGTCTGGGCTTTCCCTTAAAGATAGGGTGAGAAGCTTAGTCATCCGGGAGGGGCTCAGAGTAGAGCTGCTGCTCCTCCGCATCGAGAGGAGTCAGACGAGGTGGCTTGGGCATCTGATCAGGATACCTCCTGGACGCCTCCCTAGTGAGGTGTTCCGGGCACTTCCAACCGGGAGGAGGCCCCGGGGAAGACCCAGGACACGCTGGAGGGACTATGTCTCCCGGCTGGCCTGGGAATGCCTTGGGATACTCCAGGAAGAGCTAGAAGAAGTGGCCAGGGAGAGGAAAGTCTGGGCCTCTCTGCTCAAGCTGCTGCCCCCGCGACCCAACCTCGGATAATAGGAAGAGGATGGATGGATGGATGGTTGGACATTGACACATTTGGTAAGTTTTAAGGGTTTTCTTTACAACAGGACTCCGGGAACCCATCACTTGCATTATAAAGGGTGATAACGGGCTAGCTATTTTTTTTTTATGTATAAAATATGCTTGGCTTTAGAAAGAAATTTTATTTGGCAAACTAATATGTACAATGATTGTGTAAGAAACAACTGACTTTAAAAAAAAAACTTACCTTTTAAGAGGAATATGGTCATAACATGAAAAGAGTGACAACCACATTATTACTAAACACCACCAAATGTACAGTACTTGCAATTTTTTTTGTTATGTGCAAAGCTGTTTCCAGTTCTAGTCTTCTTAGACAGGCAAAGATTTCAGTTAGTTAATGCCAGGAAAATATGGTATAGGAAATTAATTAATCTACAAAAATGTCAGGAATATGAGGTGCACTCTAGTTCCAGTATGTCTAAACAAAATGTTTATGTTATGGACAAGTTGTATTTAAAAATGGGGACTTCCTGCTACATAGGGAAGAGAATAAAATTCTTTGCCACACTTACCATTAAGAAATGCAAGATTTGCCCCTTCCTCAAAAATTTTTCTAACTCCAAGTTTAGGTAACTGATTTTTTAAATCAATTTTTTGTTCAACTTTGAACCTGTAAAAGCAACAACATAGCTCACTTAATGTATATAGCCTAATTACTTCACTAAAATTTGCTTTATAGTCCTTAATACTGTTCTTCAGGGCACACAAAATGTGGATTAATCAATATACATAAGAACATAAGAAGACTGATAAATAACAGAAGACCATTAAGTCTATCATGCTCAATACCTAAGTTGTCTCTAAATCTCACTCAGATATTTTTTTTAAAAGTTGGCAATATTTCTGTTTTAACTACAGTACATGACACTATTTTTTTCTGTGTCCACAACTCTTTGTGCAAACAATGTGCATCCTGGTTTCTATCTTGAATGTACTCATTTCTACCAGTGTCTGGAAGAAAACAGTTCACTAATTAATCCTTAATATTTAATTGAAAGAATTTTGCAGTGGTGGTACTCAGTCAATGTCCAAGTTCTTAATAAATTACAAAAAAAATTGTTTGCTATTTTATTTTCCCTTTTATCCTCACTTGTTTTGATCCCTTGGTTGTGACCATTTTTGCTAACATTATCTAAGATCAACTTTTAGTTTTGGTTTTGTCTTTTTGTTATTTTTGACTTTCTAGTAATAGACCAGTTGTACTGCTTTGATTACTTTTCATTTTATTTCTATCATATTATCTCCTGGCCCTTTTCTCAAACTGTTATTTTTGGAACAATCCTAACTTTTTATCAAGGTAGTTTATCAGTGCTGCAATGTCATTGTATAATGGTACACAGAACTGGACACAGTACTCCAGATGAGGTCTTAATAGCACATAATGTAGTCTGAGCATAACACTGATTTAAATTTAGCAGTTTTTACATTATAACGTAACACTTGATTTGCATTTTTAATTACTTTTGTATACTGTACAATAATATATCAATGTAAATATCTAAAATCCTTTTCAGTGGTGGCTTACTCTAACATGTACAGTTCAGCCAGTTTTGGAGTTTATAATTAATGTTCCTGTTGAATATGTGTAGATCTAAACAATGTCTGGGTCATTTTGAATTGTTTTCATTACAGCTTCAATATCTGAATTCCCATCAAATTTAGTGTAATATGTAAATTTCACAACTTTACTAACAATATCAAAATTAATACCATTAATATAAATGAGAAAAAGTTATGACTCTACTGATGACCTTCTCCCCATGTGGAACATTCTTCTCTTATCAGTATTATTTGTCATTGGCTGATTAACCAACTTGTTATGTTGTATGATTTGGATTTGTTCTTCAGTTTCCATTGTAACAGTCTTAACAGGGGGACTTGGGGGGAGAGAAAGACAGCAAGCTTTTGCTAATTTATCCTTTTAATCCTCATAATAATGAGTGCCAACGTAACAATAGGCTTCATGGCCGGGAAAATTGGAAATTAAGGTCAAAGCTGTCTTATCTTATCTTAAGACTACAAAATGACAACAAAAGTTCAGAAGAAATGTCTCCATGACCGAACAGTTAACTTTGTCAGCTGGAATGTTAAAGGTCTGAATCAGGAATTAAAGACAAAGAAAGTATTCTCTCACCTAACAGGTCTAAACGCAAAAATAGTATTTTTACAGGAGATCCACTTATTAAGCAAGAATCAGTTTTGGCTATACAGAGACTGGACTAGTCAAATATTCCATTCCTGCTATACAAAGAAAACTAGAATTGTTGGAATTCTTATACATAGAACAGTCTCATTTGTAGTATCAGAGTATCTGATCCTGAAGGAAGATATGTGATTGTCATGGGTAATTTATTTAACTGTAAAATAAATGACTTTGATAAATATCTATGTACCCAATGTGGATGACAGGGACTTCATCCAAAATGTATTTGCATCCATTCCCAATATGAACACTCAAAAAATTATAATGGCTGGGGACTTAACCTCATGCCACAGGGGCAATGATTTCTAACATTGCAAAGAAAATTACACAGTTTGTAACTGATCACAACTTATCAGACCCTGGGAGATTTCTAAACCCAAACTCAAGAGCATATTCCTTCTACTCACAAGTGCATCACTGTTGCTCAAGAATTTATTATTTCTTTGTATATAACAACTAGCCATGTGCGGCCAACTACATTGCGCGTGTTAAAGTTGTCTGTGAAGGGCTCCCTGTTTAAACGCGGCTGCCAGTCGTGAACTGGGCCCTTCGTCGCACAGCATTATGATTTTTTATAAGGGAAGCAAAATTATAAAAGAAAACCCTTGGATATTGATTCGATAGGAACGGCCTACTCGGAATCACTGTCCGAATCATAATTATGTGGTGGTGTAGGAGCATTTCTGCTTCTGTCCGTTCACAGTCCGGCTCATTTTCATGACGCTGTCATTTTCTCTCATGATCTCTTCTCAACCTTTCTCCAATCTCGCAGTTTGCTTTGTGGCAATCCGAAGAGTAAGGCAATATACACGGAGCAATGGTTATAAAAGGGGGACACATAGGTATCCAGGCTCTTTAAAGCATAAATAGGGATCACTTCACTGACATGTGAGCAAGCCACGGTACAACTGTGAGACACGCAGCACTCGCCGGCTACAACGTAACAATAATAATTTCCGGAACGTGCTGTTACGTTGTAATTCATTTTACTCACTGTCTTTCTTTCATCCATATGTTATGTCTACGCATGCGTGGAATTCGCGGACAAACAAAGATCAAAATCTAAATGAAGATCTCTTTAGTTAATTTGTTTAGTTTGAATGTCTGTGCTTGAGGTGTGACTGGAGTACTACAGTCTTCAGTAGTATAAGCCTGGAGGAGATTCTTAATACAATGCCTATGTTTTAGCTATCTCTCTACTGACATCTAGTGCTTCTTCTTCTACTTAATTCACGGAGAAACAAAGATCAAGATACAAATGAAGATTATAAATAGAGATTTCTTGGCTACAATTAAATCTTGTACATACAACACTATTGTTATCTCCAACCACACCGCTTGATCATAGAGCTAAAATCACTAATGCCCCACATACCCATCTCACAGCTGGCGTCTTAACCCGCTTTTATTGGCAGATGAGAACTGTATAGAATTTATATCCAAGCAAACCAATTTTTTTTAGAGACAAATACATCCTCAAAGGTTTCTGCAGAAATACTCTGGAAAACCCAGAAGGCTTTCTTAAGAGGAAAGATTTTCTCATATCTTTCCCACAGAAGTAAATTGGAAACCAAGAAGGTATCAGAGCTAATCAGTGAAATTACTAGAATAGATGAAGAACATGCCAGGTGTTGACATCATTACAATGAACATGGAGAGAAAGCTAGTAAGATCTTAGCTCAACAAACCCACAAGCAGGAAGTTGGAGACAAAATCACTGACCATAAAAATATAATGCACACATTTAGAGACTACTAAAAGTCCTTATATTCTACTGAGTTCAAAGAAGACAAGACACAATCTAATGTATTTCTGGATGCATTACAGATATCACACATAAATTCTCTCAGTGCAGAGGAATTAGAAAAACCTCTGGCACTATCAGAATTACTAGATAATTGATATAAACTCACTTCAGAGTGGGAAAGCAGCAGGCCCTGATGGCTACTCTGCTGAATTTTATAAACAAAATTAAATTAAGCTAGCTCCCCTTTTATTAGCAACATTTACAGAAGCTAGAGACAATGAAATTCTACGTCAAACTTTTCGCCAATTAATTACCATCTTTCCTAAGCAAAATAAGGACTTATTACAATGTGCATCATACAAACCAATTTCACTTCTGAATAATGATGTTATCTGTCTGTCTGTGTTTTTATATAACCTTTTTTATAAATCGTAAGCCTAAGGCTGCCCTATTTTTTTAGCCCCATTTCTCTGATTTATTTTGCTCTTTCAGATTTTTGTATTTTAGCCATTTTACTGTAAAAAAGTCTGTGTAATCAGCTACAAAAATATAAATATTAGGAAAATGGTGCTTTGCATTCTTTTTAAATAAAAGTTTGCTTTTTTATTGGAACTGCACAAATTGCACATATACATTCACTAATGGCTAAAGGTTCAGGCAAAACTCAAATACATAAAGTACTGAATATGAATTAAAGTTCAGGGTATAATTGGAAATAATTATTAACTATATAACTATGAAAATATTTTTTGCATTTGAATTTGCTGAGCTAATAGCCCATATATTCTACCCCCCTTAATCATTACAATTTGTTTCAACATGAAGCTAAGCTCCTTTGCTTTTCTCCATCTCTAACATAAATTCCAAATGAAATACAAAGTCGTGAAGCACTTCATGTTTAGCTCATTGAGAGACTCCTCACTATGCAGAATGTCTTATATTTGCTGAAACTCCTCACATAGTCAACTGAGCTAACTGGGTAGTACTGTATATATAGGGCAAACCTATCTATCTTTAAAATTGTTGTCTTGTACCCTTTTCCAGTAACCAGCAACCTTCACATAATGAAAGAGAAAAACATTTGAGGCACAGTCCAGATATGTCCCAGAAGGATATTGCCCCAGTTTAAAAAAAATATATATATATATATATATATATGGATATTTGTAACTGAATTTTATTGTATAAGATTGTGTTTCTTTGTATCACTATTCCAAAGTGAACCCAAATCAGTCCTGGGGACACCTTGTGGCTGCAGATTTCGGCTTCAACCAACTTCTGTTTTTAATAGAACTTCTGGCCTAATTAGGTAAGTTGTACTTCCCAGATTTTGTGTTTTGGGTCAATATAGAACTACAAAACTAATTACTTGCACATCTGCCAACTACACTGGGTGTAGGCAGAACAGAATAATTAAAACCATCAAACTACTGTACTTTGTTACCAGTTTGGTCTACAAAATAGCAACTCTTACCAAGAAAATCGTTTCAGAAAAAAATCATGCTTAAATAAGTAACTTACCTTGGTAAGTACACCTCCACTTTCTGTTTCTTTACAGAGTTTGCCCATTCATCAATGAGCTGGGGTTTTATTATTGGTTCGAGTGTTGCAAGTGGAACCTCTTGTCTTGGAAGTACAATCATCATACTCATCTCTTCTCGTTCATATGGCATCTCTAACACTTGATATACACCTCCGGCTTCTGTAGTGCCATCACTAAATTCACCTAAAAATGGGAACATTTCCAGTAAAAAAAAATCAGAGAAAATGGGAAAAACGGCAAAATTTAAGTTTATGTTATCTATACTAATAAAAGGCAAAGCCCTCACTGACTCATTCACTCACTGACTCATCACTAATTCTCCAACTTCCCGTGTAGGTAGAAGGCTGAAATTTGGCAGGCTCATTCCTTACAGCTTACTTACAAAAGTTGGGCACAGCTTGGTCATATTACAACCGGACCGCTGAACTGACAACATGGTATACAAAGAGATAGTTATTGGTATATTTTCCCTCAGTTTAAAAAGGTTTTCTTTTCTTCTTAATAAAAATTTAAAAGCAGTTCTTCGTCGCTGCGAAGCACGGGGATTTTGCTGTATAAAGTATATATATATATGTAGATATATATGTATGTATGAGTATATATATATGTAGATCTGTATATATATGTATATATGTGTCTGTGTATATATATATGTGTGTGTATGTATGTATGTATATGTATTTGTGTATATATGTTGGTATGTGTATATATATGTAGATGTGTATATGTATATATATATAGATATGTGTATGTGTAGATATGTGTATATGTATATGTATATATGTATATGTATATATGTTTATGTGTGTGTGTGTGTGTATATATATATATATATATATACACAGTATATGACAGCAACACTCATAACAGTGACAAAACAATTACATTGACAATCATGTTACGTTATTTTAAAATGTTTCCTTTTCTTTTCCATAACTTCTTTAACACGCTACTTCTCCGCTGCGAGCGCGCGTATTTTGCTAGTTTAAATGTATAAAGGTCAATTTTTAATTTTTAAAAATATTTTAAGAGGACAGATGACTGCATTTAAATACAAGGACTATGGCTAATTCCACTGTTTCCTTATAATTATTAAATTGTACATCTGGATTTTCATTTTAAAGTATATTAAGATATAAATGTTTTTAACCAATTCACATTGAAACTATTACAAATCTTAGCAAAATGCAAATGTGGCAGCACTGGAAGTACTCTTGGGTCTTGGGAGGGTGGAGGAGGATGTAGCTCACAGAGGAGCAATGAAGGAGAGAGAAGAGACAGAGATGATGACGTTGCTGATAATTGTACACCTGCAACTTTTTGAAGAAAACTGTGAAAGTTATTTGTGTGCAATAAATCACTTTTTTGAAACCGGGACTTATGTATTTCTGATTTGACATGTGTTTGGCCTACTGGTCACAATCGATGGATGGACTTCTATGCAATAATTGAACACTGTGATCTCTATCCACACTAATATCATTGAGCCACACAAAACCATTAATGTAATGGTCTTTGCTTCTTCAAATGAAACAATGAAATGAAAATGCTATGTCATTAAGACAATTTTGGAATAATGTTTCATTTTTAAAACTCTAATGCGTGTGCTCCTTCCTGAAATGTTACATGTTTAACAGTTAATCAACTTCTATATTATTTTTCAAAATGATACATGTATTTTCTTGTATTCTTAACTCCTGAAACATCTTGCACTATAAACTTAAATAGCCTCTTTCACATACAAAGGTAGGGAAATTTCCAGGTTAACCCAAGCATGCGCATATGTAAACCACTCTCTGGGCACATCAGAGATATGCAATACCTCTTTAGGTCAAGATGGGTGCTTATGGTAAAATTCTCCTCTTTTGTAGACATCCAGTGAGGGCAGCTGACTCTGTCCATGCCAGACAAATCCCGCTGCTGACAGAAGAAGGTGTTCAGTCTTGCACCAAACCCAAGACAGGATGGAGTTCCTTCCTAAGAACTTTCAGGTACAGAGCCTGACAGCAAAATTCTTTTGAAGCTTTTCTTTTGGCAGGCATAGTCACCCTAAGTTTTGTTTGTTTTAAACTAAAAACTTTGTTGGACTTTAATGGGGACGACCAGTCTAGCACCAACAGTTTCCAGTGAACACACCCTCCAAGGAATAACATGGGATCTTCTCATTCATACATAACTGAATATCCTGAGAAGTTCCAAGGCGGACAATAGTCATTCAGTCATCTCTAACCTGCGCTGCATGTGTATCGCGCCAACGTTTTTGAATTCTTCATGACATTCTATTTTGTCATCTACTCTTTGTCTTTTATTTTTGGCCCCAGGCATGGTTACATCTCTTGGCACAAAGCCTCACCTCACGGGACGTAAAAGCATCTCTCTGAAAAAGTCACGCCTCGTCCCAGGCTAAAAAGTCTTGTCTCGTCCCAGGATTTTTTTTATTATAATAGAGAGATGTTTCACCACGGTCCTAGTGACTGTTATTTAATGCCACTGTATGCTGCAATACTGTGTATGGATTGTAAGACAATAAAGCCACTTGACTTTTTTTAATCATTATTTATTATTACTGCGTTACTTTTGCCAGATGCCATTTTGTGGGTGTTACAGTGAAACTACACTACATTAAAAGGGATATAGTTTCTGACATCACACATTATACTTTATAAGCCGGGCTATTTGTTTTGTGACAGCTAAGACTGTGGACATTCTCTAAAAGAATTACATATGCTATCTGTATTCTTTCATTTTTGACTTTTGAATAGGGCTTTTGAGTGCAATGTTTGGTTCACAAATTGGTTCTGACATTTGATCTATCGATTCTCTGGTTTTTGCCCTTTGCACACATTCATCTCTTGTTCTTTTTACCAGCATGCATGGCATACCATCATTGCCACCTTTGGCAAAACACCATACTCTTGACTATGATTCTGAACTTGAACTAGTATATCACTTGTAAACTACTTCTGTTTATAGATTCTTGTTAAAGGATTACAAATTGATTTTTTGAATTCTTGCCATTAAAAAGTATATATGTCTCAGTTAACTGGTTGGTACATTATAAATTGTAATATATTATAAATCACAAAGAAATATTTATAGGGTGATGTCATTTTAATCAGTATCAGTATTAAAACAATGATTTAGATTGTGAATCACTATGACTAGAGTTAAAAATACATTAATATTACATACATAAATAAAGAGATACTAATACTCTAATAAGTCGATTCATTATTAACAAACACTTTGTGCTATTCAGGATTGCAGGGGCCAGAACCTATTTGAGCAACATTAAGTTCAAGGCAGGAACCGACCCTAGAGAAGAAATCTGTTCATTTAAAAATTATAGTTATTATTTCACAGTTTCTTACATTTATGTTGTACAAATATTGTTGTGAGGCATACTAACCATAGTAAAAATCCCCTTGTTGGTACATCATTAAAATCTGCACTTCATTGCCATCATCTTTGGTGAATGAAAATGTACGAGTGTGTTCTGGACGAAACTGGTTCTTCCAATTTCCTCGGAAATAAATGGCATTGATCACTGCCAGTCGAGTATCTTGATCAAAGTCTTCACTTGAAAGCAGATTATTTATTTTATCTGTAGAGAATCAACACAGAAATGTAAAATTTATACTACCAGCTAAATTAAAACAGATTTCTAATATATTCAATACACAGCAAATTTGATTAGATTGACTTATTTTGCTAATGATAACCACAATATACCTATTAAAGAATTTTTCTATATACTGTACTTCACAACCAATTGTTAATATGACATAATTAGGAGTAAAATGTCAAAAACAGAAACAAAATTCCTCTTGATTTATCCACTACTCTTTTTTTAGAAGACTAAGGCAATACGTTTTCAGGTATAAAACATATATAAGATTTACAAAATTACAAGCTTGTGGAGCAACTGATTTTTATTTATATTTTTACTATTGCTGTTAAATGTTTGTGTGCGATACAACTGATAGATTATAAACAAAAACTCTCAAAAGAGCACATTCTTTTTTAAGGATAATGCACAGTGTGCATTTAATATAACTTGGCTTCAAAGGCTTCTGTCCACTGATAGCCAAATCAAGGGAGAAAATTTGACAGTCAACTTCCCAGTTTGCATGACTAAAGATTTCTGAATACACGTTATATGCTCAACATACTATAAAATTGATAAAGTCTGAAGCATTCAAATAGTGGATAGAGAGTTTAATATATTCTCAAAAGACATGCTGTTTCATTTTACAAAACTACATATATCGTTTTTTGTTTATTTAAATATAAAATAGTAAATTAATACTAACCAACATACTACCTGGTGTGACACAGTATCTGAATGAAAATGAATAAAAAGGTGAACTCACTTTCAGTATGGTTTTCCACCCACTTGTTTATGTGTTCAGCCACAGCTGAAGACTGCTGAAAGTCCACATTTTCAATATCAGTGTGAAAGTATTTCTTCATTAGTTGCAGGACCTTCTCACTGAAGTGGATACCAGTTTGAAGAAAAAGAGAGTTGGCCAATTTAACAACACACTGGCTTTCATCAGCTGTTATAGCCTGGGTGAGATTTCTCAAAAACTGGAATTCATCTCCTGTATTAAAGGAAAGCATTCCTTGGTTACCCAAATTAAGGGGGTTTGGGACATTCATTAAGGTCCAAAACTTTTTACATTTTTACATTTTTCATTCTACTTCCATAAGGCAGAGCACTGATTTTCTAGTTCAGTCATGGAGGCCACATGTGGCTGAAGGTTTTGGTTCTAACCACTGAAACATTTTATCCTAAATGAGTTCACTGCTTAAACAGTGGGTATGTTTTCTTCTTTGTATTGTACATTCAAAAAAGTTTGGTAGTGTGACATTTACATTTAAAAGTAATTTAAGAATATTTCTGTTTTTGCCACAGCTTCAAATGCCCATTTCTTTTTTCTGTTCTCATATATAATTTGCTTTTTTTGAGGAGATTAAAATTAACAATGAGTGGAACAGACACCAAGATAAATGACGCTAAATGACATAAATGACATTAGTAAATAATGGCTTACATAACCAGAACCAGAATCAAAATGATGATGATGATGACATTAAAAACCAGGATAAAAAAACTGTGAAAAAACAGCTTGCTTAATTAAGGTAGGAGTTCAATTAAAATATGAAGTTGGTTATGACAAAAACCTGCAGACAATAGGTCTACCAGGACTGAAATGTAAAACTATCAAGCTAGAGACACAATCCAGTAGAAGTCCATAGATATGTTACTAGATGTAGTCGTAAGGAAACCTGGTAGCGTGTAACAATCTTAATACCTGCTAATTGTTGTTTTATATTTTACAATTTTAAACTATAGAAATTATTATCTGCAATCAGTTGGATGACTCAACATGCTTTGGACTCTGATAAAATACATAATCAAAAAATAATTAAAGATAGGTTGTCATTTTTGAATGATGATCCACATAGGTAGGGATTTGCTGTCTATATCGGCATCAATGTTCACAAAACAGGAGCCCATGAAAAATTTGAACTGAAAATAAAAAAATCATGAATGGAAAGTTAATTTCTCTTTTAGAAAGTAGGACTCTTTCAGTTCAGTTTTACTTCATTCAAATGTGTTGACACCCCAGTCAAATTACACATTTTGTTGACATTTAAAGTAAAAAAAAGCCTGAGTTACTCCATGAGGTAGAAGTACTTAATAAACAAGAATAGGTGTGCCAAATATTTTAACTATTAAAATACATGCTTAAATTTAAATGTTAAAAGTGTAAATATTATCGATTGTAATAGCAATTTGTCTGCTAAAGGTCTACAGAGAGCTATGTTCCCAGTAAAGGATTGTGGACTGGGACCCGGACACAGGCAGACGGACAACATAGTTCCACCACACACCATTTATTTACAAGTAATATATACAAATTCGTGCTCACAAACCCCGGGTGTCTCCTGTCTTCTTCTCCCCAGCACTTCCTGGTGTGGCGGAAATGCTGGGCTCCAGGGTTCCTCAGGTACCGGGGCGCTGCCTGGCGGTGGCGACGGGTCCCTACAGGGCTGAGCTTCCAAGCCCTCTACTCGTGGCCCCCAATACAACCAGGGCGATCGCCCCCTTGCGGTCTGGAGGAGGCACAAGCCCTCCTCCGGTCCTCCTGGCCGGGTTCCAGCCCCGACCGGGTCCCACACGGGATACTCCGGCATCGGGGCGCCGCCTGGCGGTGGCCACGAGTCCCTACAGGGCTGGGCTTCCAAGCCCTTTACCTGAGGCCCCCTACATAACCAGGACGGACGCCCCCTCACGGTCTGGAGGAGGCACAAGCCCTCCCCTGGTCCTCCTGGGCATCCCGGCCAGGCTCCAACATCATATTCATTATCACTGACTTTGAAATAGCCTAAAACGATACCCCACATGCTTATGTTGGAAATTTGTCATTTGTAACCACTTGGGCGTGGCCCTTAAGAGACATACGACCACCAGTAAAAAATCCAATACCAAAAGCATTATCATATTCGTGGTCAGCAACCTTAAAATACCATAAAATGACACTTCATGTGCCGTTATTACTGATCCCCATTTTTTTTTCTAAATTTTGTGAAAAGGAGTAACTTTGACCCCTTATATATATATATATATATATATATATATATATATATATATATATATATATATATATATATAGGGTGTATCGGTTGATGTGGCTTGTCCTTCTGATTGTTTTTGCTAAATATGTACATATATTCACTTTCTCTTTATTATTAAGGGTGTTATTTTGGGTCTAGGGGGACAAAAATGGTGCGAAACCCTAAAAATCTCAAAGTTTTAAATAACTACACAGGATATCTAGTGAGACAGTAAGTGTTGGACAAAAAAAAAAAAAACTGAACTCATTTCAAAGCATTCATAAGTAATTCCTATGAACACAATTTGAATATCAAATAAGCTGAAACATTGCCATTTTAATTAAATGCTAATGTGCACTTACAATTTATCTGATGAAGTGAAAAAATAAAATAATAAATAAAGAGTAGATGTGGCATTTGCAAATGTTTGGGAATTCTGGCGTATCTCATTAGGTGTTAGTCAAATATTATTGTCAGCTGGTGACAATTCTAAATCCTAATTAATATGAATCTTCAAATATTGTGCAACACTCAGCAACCATGGGCACTTCTAAGCAATTAACTGATGATCTGAAAATTCAACTAACAACGCAGGGGAATATATATCAAAAATATCAAAGAGCTTCCAGACAGCACTTTTCAGTCCAAAAAGTCATTAAGAATTGTCTTTTAAAGGGAGTCATGGAGGTCAAAACAAGATCTGAAAGACCAAAAACATGACATAACACCTTATATACAGTGCAGGAACTCAAAGTAAAACCCCCATATGACTACAAGGAACCAGAGGAGTGGTGATCCAGTATTCTGCTGTGAAGCATTACTTACACAGATGTGGCCTTCATGGAAAAGCAATCAGATGGAAACTTTACCAGTAATCTCATCACAGAAAACAAAGTAGCTTAAGTACGCAAAACAACTTCCGAATGAGACAGACGCATTTTGGAACTAAGTGCTGTAGACAAACGAAAGTAAAATCAAACTCTTTGGCCAAACAATAAAAAGTTTATTTGGAAAAATTATTTTCAGGATTTGAAGAACACCTTGCCAACTGTTAAATAAGGGGGTGGACCTATTATTCTTTGGGGTTGTGTGGCAGCTCTTGGCACAGGAAACATTGTGAGAGTACAGGTAAAAATACATTCAATTATGGTAAATATCAACAAATCTTTGAGAAGAATATCAGACAGTCAGTCTTGAAACTGAAGCTAAAAAATGAATGATTCTACTACAAGACTGTGCTCCTAAACACTCTGAATTCTAGTATAAAATACCTCTGGAAACACAAGGTGATGGTTTTAGAATTGCCCTCGCAGACCCCAGAGTTGAACATTATTGAAAATTAGTGGGTTGATCTTAAACATATTGGCCACGTCAAGAACACCTCAATAATGTCTCACAGCTGTAAATGGTGTTGATGGTAGAAATTTGGAAAAATGTCCAAAAGAAGAATTAAAAAAATTCATAGCTGGTTACAAAAATGTCATTTTTGCCAATGGGGAGTTGCTAAAAACTGACTTAGTAGGGTGTCCAAACTTTCGCAAATACCAAATTCACTCTTATTTTTTACATTATTTACAGTAAGTTCATCAAATAACATGTAACTGTACATTATCATTTTAATTGTTTTAGTTTGTTTGCTGGTAGCAGTTTAGTTATAATTATTTTACTTCAAATGACAACAAAATAAGTAAATTGGCCAAGGGAATTCAGACTTTGGCATGGAACTGTATATGAAACACCTCGCTTTAGGAAGGCTCAGAGTACTATGTACATTATTAAAATAAGATACAATTAAAACAAAAGCACACATCTAGCCTGGACAAATTGGCTGCATAGTAAACCAACCATCACCCATGTCTTCTATTTGTTTATAAACACCATGTCTTCTATTTGTTTCTAAACATATAAACTTGTACTAAGTGTAAAACTAAGGGGGATAGGGGTTTTGCAGCTGGTGCACCTTATCTATGGAATTCTTTACCTAATTCCATTAAGGAGTCACCCTCAACTGACTAGATTGAAGGTGCATTTCTATTCTCTAGCTTTCTGTGGCCTTCATTGATACTGATAGCTCCTTCCTCATAGTCATTTGTTTGTTTTCAGTTTACTGATGGTTTGTATTGTGTTTTATTATATAATAAATAAATATATTATATTATATATAGCATATTTTACTCTATGTTTATTGTATATTTGATTGTACAGCACTTTGGCTACAGCATTACTGATGTTGTTTTAAATGTACGCTATAAGTAAACTGACATTTGACAAATATTTTCAATATTATTATGTGACTAATTCCCACACAGTAACATTATAATCTGAAAATTAGCAAAAATATTCTGTCTATTACTGGGATTTCATACTTCATACATTCATAAAGTAGACTCACCACTCTTCAAACTCTCATAGCCCATGGCATGTCGTATTTCCTTTAAAGCTGAGCCATGAGTTCCAAGCTCAACCATTCCCAAGGCCAGTGCGATACTCAAAGGGGAATAGATGATATTTTCCTCATTTTCAGAGAGCCGCAAATGATGATATACGCTCACAGAAAATTCTGCTACAGGGCTGGTATCCTGGGAGTATGTAATGACAAATGACACTTGACACAAAATAAGTGGTAATATTCCAAGCAAAACCATGGTTGGCAAAAACCTGTAAAATGGGAAGAAAAATGAGAGAGTTACAGTATTTTAATCCTATAATGTATCAAATTGCAAGCCACCTCAACTTCTGTTAGCTTTCTATAATTTAACATCATTCATTTGTAATGAAACAAAATTTACAGACATAAACATACAAACACACATACAAAACAAAACAAAGATTACAAAGTTTCCAAAATAAATCAAAATGTTTACATTTCTTATTATTTATAAGGAAGCATACATCAATACTAATTTTTTCAAAAATCACCTGTGGTCACACTCAATTTTTTTATTTCAGTTTCTTATTCATTGGTTATGCATAGCAAAATATATTTTTGTTTATAACCAACAAAGAATGATATAGTTATTACAACCACTATCTTCTTGTGAACGCCTTAATAAATAGTTATAATTTGAGCAATTTTACAAACACTTCTGATCTGCCATTAATTATGTGTGACTGTATGCATTAATATGTAATATAAATCTAAACTGTAACTGAGATAAATTTCTATAGCTGTGTGATATCTGTGAAATTGTGAAGCTCTTTTGGAATCAGTTGTTTATTTTTCACAGCTAATGACTTCTGACTTATGAGTACAGTTCTTTTGCTATAGGATTTACTTACCAAAAGTTATAAGCATACTTGTTGCACATTATTATAATATCACTTTAAATGCACTTCTCTGAATGATCGCTTTCTAATAAACTTCACAGGGAAATCCATCCTTCCATTTATAAGATATAGAAATGTAAATACAGTGTTGAGAAATACTTTAACTTTACTGTTTTGTTTGTTCTAAGGGTTTTTTTTTTCAATAATTATCAAACAGTGTATAATGCATTCAATTTTTAATTCGGTAAAAATATATTCAGATGAAGAAATAAAGGTTTGCCATTATGGCATCCTAATTTTATGCACTTGCATGCTTATTGACAACGAATAAAGCAGAATAATACCATGTAGAAGTTTCACCGTACAGTACATCACAGTTATCATCATTCTAAGTGCTATCACAAAAAGCTAAACTTGCAATAAAAATGATGCAGACTGATGTACAGTCTGCACCCTTCAAGGATGTGCATAACTCCTAATAACTACAAACAAAAGTATTAGTATGTGTTTGTATTTAACAGTAACAGCAGAGAAAAATCAAGATGTTTAATACAAGATAAATAAATACATCTGGGATGGCATGGCTGTATAATGAATTACAATTACAATCTGAAACACTTATAATTAGGCATGATTACTAGTTCAGGATTTTCTGTGTGGATTTAATATATTTTCTCTATAACCAAGAAAAACTCTTGTCAATGGTTATTGGCTGGGTAAAAGTGACAGAATAATAGTGTGCCATGTAACCCAGATATGTCTAATCAAGGGCTGGCTCCTGCTTTACCAGTCATTCCTGCAGGGATAGTATCTGGATTCTTAAGATTTTGAACAAAAAAAGGTAAGTAAAGAAAAAAAAAATCAATGTTCAAAAGATATATTGTATAGACACAACAGTAACAAAAAACAAGTCTTTTTTTAGTCAGAGGAGCACGTGACTTTCAGCCTGAAATTATTACTGTTATTACTGACCTAGATCATTGATATGAGTAAAAGGAATGGCTGAACAACAGTTTGAATTTATTAATAAGGTTAATGAACTCTCATTTAATTATTTTTTTCTGTTGTCTCGTTCCAAAAGAATTATAATAATCACTCATATGAGGTTTTAAAACCTGACATGCCCCTCCCAACATTTTGTATATATTTTTCATGTATCCTCATTGTTCCATTTCCTTAGGAGCCATACCATCTGTCAATTTTCTAACCACACTATGCAATTAAGTGTTGTGGGATGTTTGTATAGTTTATTTTGAATTTATTAAATGGTACAGCTTAGTGTTGCCAATCAAACTAATGCTAAACTCTTTAAAATATGGAATGAAAACCAAGTCTCACACAAACAAGAGAAGAACGTGCAACTAAGTGCACAGACAAGGATTCATATAGAGAACACATGGACTATAAGACAGCACACCCCTAACCATAGCACCACTGTATGGTCATTCTTCAGTGTAATGAGTAAATTAAAAACTGACAAAAGAATAATTGTATTTGAGTAGCCTTGACTAACCTGTGAAAAGAAACCTGAATCAGTGTTTCCTAATGGAGCCATAGCAGTCTGTATTTCTTTATCTTTGCTGGTGACCACTGCCTATGCAGCATTGTTTTCCTAAATTATCATTAGCCAAAAATAGGCTGCAGTCAGCTATAGGACAAAAAAGAAACTCTTTCACATAGAATTCTTTGCCTCAATAATGTTTCTATCTTAATATTTCTGCAACCAAAGTTAAAATTTCACTATGGAGTACCTCGGTTAAGACCACCTGTATGTGAAATTAAAATGACTAATTAATTTTTCCCTCCTGTTAGCACCTACATGACAATTGTGAAAGATTTGTTTTTTTACACACAGAGTCACGGGTTTACTGGGCCAGAAAAGAAGTGCCATCACTTATTGACAGTGTTCGACATGGCTTACAAACTTCAACTAATATATCAAAGAAGCTAGCATAAATAGGTAGCATGTACAGCATAAAATAATGGAAAAAAATAAAAATCAAACCGGAATATAAAAAAACAGAAAACAGCTAATAGTATCAAAGTAATATCCTTCATATTCTTGTTTATATAACTATGTAAATATTTTGTATGTTTAATGTAATCAAAGTCAAACTATCATGCTCTTTACAAGTTTTTTTCTTGTAGTGGAAATGCACAAAGAATCTCAGCCTTATCCATAAAGTTGCATTAATCTCTGACTCATGTCAAGTATGCAAATGTCCATTATGTTTAATGTAATCAAAGTATAAGTAAAATGTCCTTTAGTTCTGAAAAACATCAGGAAGCAGGATGTGAGCCTTGTTCCTATAAAGTGACATTTAAGAATCCACCAGCTGGTCTAATTATAGTGACATCCTGATAGTCATAGACCATTCAGTTTGATTTTTTCTTTTTGCAATCTCAATCCAATAATTTTTACACCTTGGGTTTATGAAAGTGCTAATGCAGCTTTGCTATTTCCAATAATGATACAATACTTCAGGGTGAATATGAACTGAACACATCAACTTTTCGCCTCATTCTGACAAACAAAGCCGATGTGTGGAGTAAGACCACCAGACGATTGACTTAGGCTGGACTTTGGTCTAGGTGGCATTTTCGTAAAACATTTTACATGAATAAATAATAAAAAAATAAAATTTAAGTATATTTAAGAGTTACATATATATCAAGCTTCTAATGTATATCTGACTTTAAAAACTGTAAGAAATATTTTTATGTTTACAGTTTTAAATGTTCCAGATGTTTAGTTTGCACCATTGTTAACAGATACTGGCATTTGATTTCCTGACTCTTCACATATTGCATTTTGTATATATTGACTGACATTTTGCAAAATGTAGTTAATTCTGGAATGTTAATAAGGTGTCAGCCACATATACAATTGCAATCTGTGTGTTTAGTTAGAAATGGCAGGTGCATTTTAGCTAGCACAATAGAGTTTGAAAATGCCAAGGTATATAAAGATGACAGGCAGTGAAGACTTTATGTATTTATACTGTTTTTACTGTCTATTTTGTGTGTTTTGTTGATTTTAAGCTAATTCATTGTTTTTTCACAAACGTTATATTATTTATTAAATAGTTTACCAGTTGTTCCAAGGATATACTCTATATTGTGGGAGAATTGCATAATAAATTCTATATCCACTCATGCCTAGTAAGGATATAAATGAGGGATGGGGTAAAAATGCTCCTTGCTTAAGACATTACTTAATGTGATGGCAAACCATTCTGACAGCCTCAATGTACTGCCCTAGACTGTTGTTCATGAGCAAAATAGAAATGCAAACCAGACCATGCTCACCTCCTCATCTGAGTTTATACTTTATAGGGTCATTACTATAATGTGTACAGAATGCACTGAAATTCTTAATTGCACATACTAATCAACACACATTGCAGCTCTCTGGCACCATGATTAGTGAGTATAGCTACACTACTTCACATCTTCTGTCTTCCTAACCTGTAAAAATTATCATTATCAAACCTACCATTAATTTAAAAATACTATATATTTTTCTCCATTACTATAAAATTACATTGGGTTCAACACAAACATGTCAAAATGCAAGGCTTCTATGTCAAATGTCAATTTATTTATATAGCACATTTAAAACAACATAGGAATGCTGCAGCCAAAGTGCTTTACAATAAAAGAAGAAAAGGAAACATATAATTAACATAAATAAAAATAAAATAAATTAATATAAAAAAAATAAATAATAAATAGAAGTCAGATTACATAATCACAATGAGGAAACCATCAGTATTACTGAAGGTCACGGAAAGCAAATGAATAGAAATGAGTCTTTAATCTTGTTTTGAGCAGTTCAATTGAAGACGACTCCTTTATGTAATGAGGTAAAGAGTTCCACAGGCGAAGAACAGCAGCTGCAAAAGTCCTGTCCCCTTTAGTTTTACACTTAGTGTGAGGGACAACAAGAGACAACTGACCAGAAGATCTAAGCACTCTAGATAACTGATGTAAAGCACACAATTCAGATAAATCTGCAGGAGCAAGCCCATGTAAAGATTTAAAAATTAGCAATAAGATTTTAAAATCAATTCAAAAACAGACAGGCAGCCAGTGTAAAGAAGTTAATACTGGAGAAACAGAATTATACTTTCTTGCCCTACAGCTGAAACTCTGGATTTATCCTGGTCTAGTAGTGGATCCCACAAGGAAACACAGCACACTTGGTCATAAGCTTTCTAAGTCTATAAAGCATATGTACTGCACTACATATAGGAATAGAAAGTGCAATTTAATGTAATTTATTGCATAGTATGATTAATTCTTAAATAAGTTTAGGAGATGATTAACACCATTACTTTATTCCCTATATGTAACTGCTTTATTAGATTTCTCTATTTACTTTATGGAAATAAAGATGTTCAAAGTTCAATAATGTGGTAGTTATTATTAACACGAATATATGTGATTTCTAAAATTAAAACGGTAATTAAGTAATTTAAGTTAACAAAACAACAGTTTTACCGTTTTTCTTTGATGTTATATTTGTTGTAATAGGTGGGGCCAAATACACAAAAACCACGTATCATCGACATTAATAATATGCATCAGTTGTTATTTTGGAATATATTTCTGCGAAGCCGGTGGGAATATGGACAACACGTTAATTTTCCATTTCATTTATATACAAAGATACAGTTTCTTTAACGTTAAGATAACAAATAAATAAGAAAGTTAAATCGAATCCACAAGGATCACCTTGTCGTGCACATGTCAATCACTTAACGCGTTTCTTGAGCATTTCTTAACAATAGGTAACGTGCATGACTGAAACAACCCGTAGAATAATGAACAATATTCAATAAAATGAATAGAATTGCACTTTAATCATTTATTAAAATCTACGCAAAGATACTGCTGTTCAGCGAACGTGTTTCGATTTTTACTGAAAAATACATATATAAATAATTAACGTGTATGCATAAGCTATAGAATAGACTGGAATTTGCTTCCCAATTATTGTCTCAACATACAAAACAAAAAATATTAATAATAGCATTATCGCCTTTCTACCTATTTAGATGCCCTCCTTACCGAGTAACAATCGCTTGCCAGGGATGCTGTGCTGCGCACTAACCTCTACACCTTCCCTACAGTGTACAAGAGACGCTGAAGATTTGCATATATGTTTCATTAAAAATCCCGCCCACCCACTTTTCTATTGGTCCTTTTCGGTAGGGGAAGAACGTCCTAACATCCACTGAAATGTTTTCCCTTTAACAGACATCACAAATATATTTCATTCATTACAGTTTCCTAGCACGATCACTTCACTGACATTTCGTTACTATGATAAAGCCAATCGCTGACAAGAAATAAAGAAACCGCTTTCTTACTGTAGTCCTTTTTTCTAACCGGATGAATGGCTAGACATTGTGTCAATCACTGATCGACTTGACCATTCGGCTTGAGACTACGTCTTTTTTTTGTGAACATCCTTACGTATCAGTGTGGACTACAATTCCCATGACACCTTAAAATGCGGGCTCATATCTGCGCGCGCATAGACATAGAATTATATATCATGTGCGCGCACCTCTTCCTTTAATAAGAACTACAACATCCATAACGCTGTAAAGAGGCGTTTTGTATGTAGCGTGCCTACGGATTGGACGATACAACACGAGACATCGCCTTAACTCCCCTGCCCTTCTGTTATTCAAGCAAGGAAAACTTCCGTCTTCTCGGGGAATCCACATTAAAACAGGTATTTCATTTTGTTTTTTCTGATTTTGAGTATTATAGGAGTGATCAGCTACTGGGAAAAGCACGTTTGTACTTTAGGTAAAATATATCGTTAAATACAAGTGACGTAGAAGCTGAGTTCAGTGTTGCATATGTTCAATGCCGGTTTTTTTTTTGGAAGGGGAGGGGGTTGTGAGTTGCAAAAACGTAATGTTGTGATTGTTCGCTCGGTTTTATATGCTTCAGAAAGAAATAGTTTCCCGAGAAAGGTGAATGGTGAGATCGCATTGATTACGCGTCTGGAGTGAGAGCGCCTGGGCGCAGTTTAGTCTTTAGCAATTAGGGCCTCACTTTATGGCCTGTCCGCGGCAGCAGCTGTAGCCGCTGCTTACTATCTCGAAGCTCGCTTAAAAAGAAAGGTGTCCTTCGTAAGTGCCATTCCTTCCAACCGGTAGCGCTTCCGCACTCGCGTCTTAAGAACCTGACAAATTCAGGCAAGTAGGCAGAGCTCCTCTGCTTTTACTATATGTCAGTATTAAGATGTACATGCCTTGTGGTTTTCTTTTAGCAGCAGTTTTTGAGGAGTTCTGTCATTTCTCCAGCATTTTTACTCTAAACAACTGTACTTGGAGAGAAACTACAATTCGAATTCTGGTCATAGAGCAATATAAACCTGATTTCGCCTATATCGTGAATTTTTATTAATATATTTATCATGCTAAGATGACAATGTCTAGCGGTGCATTTAAGTGTACAATTATTTACTTTGTGACAAGGTCGTACGTTTATGTGTCATCGTCTTCTTAATTCTGGTATATAAGAACACTTTGGGAGTTGTAAGCTACGCCAAGTAGAATTTTTTTTTTTTATTAATTAAAACTAAACATTGTTCAAATGCTCCGTAAAGCTAAGAAAGTATTTTTAAGTTGGAGCATTGAACACTATAATGTCGAGGAAAAAATAATGAAACACTTAGAAACTGCTCATAAGTAATTTAACATACACCAGTTAAAGTAGAAACAACTATAATGACAGATGTATTCCATTAACATAACCTTGCACATCCCTTTTAATCAGGTCCATAGCTTTAGGGAGTTAGGGGTCTACAATGCCACTTGGTTGCATCAGGTACAAGGCAGGAAAACATTCCAGATAGTATACCAGTCCATCTTAAGGCCTACATGCACATGGCCAGCTTACAGTGGATAATTTAAATTAACATGTACTGTACCTCTCGGGGTCATGGATGGAAAAACCCACACAAACATTAATAGAAGGTACTAACTCCAAATTAATAGAAGGTACTAACTCCACACAGACAGTAACCAGGATTAGAATTGGAACCCAGGGTGCATGATTTGTAATGAAGGATCATTCTCTGCTGTGTCACTGTTAACGTTTTGGGTACTAAAAATAAAATGAAGGAATTCAAATGATTGCTTAAAAGGGTTAAATTTCATTATTGTGGTTGTTTACGTTTTTAAAAAGTTCCTATCTGGAAATAAGGAAATGCAATGCTTGACAAAAACTAATCTTATAAATGAGTACTAAAAATATGTTGTTTTAGATAATGACAATCACTATTATACTGGACCAGTCTTTAGGCACCAAATTCTGTCTAAACAAAAATACAGATAAAAAAAATGTAATTTCAAACAGTTCAGAGCTTAATTAAAGCAGATGTAATAATACATTTTAGTTATATAAATATCATATCACATCCGTACATGTTCAGATTCAGTAATGTTTGATATTCTAATCTTGTTTTGTTTTAGTCAAACAAATATGTTCAATTATTGAGCTATTCTTTGCATCTCTGTACTCATTGTTTCTGTTATTGGCTCTCGTGAAGACGTATGCCATCAACATGTTTTCAATTTAATTTTAGCTGACAAAACCAGCAATTCCTTCATTCTTTCAGTTCTCTTAAACCCCTTTGTCAGGAAGAAAGTACCATTCTGTTTGTCTTTTGCTTTTGTACCTGTTGTAATACAATTTGTGCACTTTATTACAATGTTTCCTTTATATTCTTCTTTTATGAGGTTGAATTGTAGCAAAAGGAGAAACAGTACATTAAAATAATTTGAATTGTCCTGTAGAAGTGTTTCCGTTACTCATAGTCTCACTTAATCATTAACTATTCACCAATGGCATTTTAAAGAACATGGGCTTTTCTGTGTTTGTTTAAATTTATGAATTTTATCTACACTGTTGCCTTTGGCTTCACCAAAAATAAAATAGTGTATGTAGTGCTAGACAGTGTTTATGACCATGACCCAAGTAAGTGGCTGAGTAAGAATTGACTTGTATATGTGTATCATCTACATATGTGTAATTAGCCTGATGTGGTAGTGTTTGATCAGTCTTTTGGTATTATTATAAAGGCCTTACTAAAACAAACCTGAACATACCCTATAAACATACTATTTGTTCTCTGTGAACGGGCGGTGGGTTGGAGGAGAGAATTCATATCTTTAGATGTACGTAATTAACAATAGCATTTTTGATATCTAACAGAAATATAAGCACAATTTAATAAAAAAGAAAAGGCATTTACTTATAATCGAGTAATACTATTTATTAAATTGAACTCTGTGTGTGTGTGTGTGTGTGTAGTAGCTTTAGTAAATTTCATTTCCCAGGTCTTGTGAATACCTTAGTAGTTGTTTGACAATCCTCATGTACAGTGCTGCAGTGTCTACCTCTGCTTATTGAATTCCATTTTTGAAGGGTGGGGGTGGACTGAACAACTTTGTCTTTCTTATTCTTGATGTTAAAATATTCAATCTACAATGTCAGTTAAAGTATTTGCTTTATTTTTCCTGTTATTGCAGACCCTCCATTGCAGCCACACATTTTTTTTAACAATACAAACAAGGGGGGCTCTGCCCCATGCTCAAAGGAAGTCGGGATGCTCCTCTGTTAGAGAAAGTGATTGTATTTAAAGAGATGATATATAGAAGAGTATGTGGGGCATGGGAGGAAAACCGTTTCATCCCTGTTTTTTATAGATTGAAAATCAGTTACTTGAGCATTTCTCTACAACTCTCTAAATACCAATTAATACTAAAACATAGGAAAAAGTAAAGATAAAAAAAGTCAAACGAAATAAAAAGTAAATAATTACATTTACACATCATCAAAAACATTATGAATTACTTTATCCTCTTACATTCTATAAATGTTGCTTTTCTGTATTTCTGTTCACATATTGTTCATGATTTTTATTTTTTTTTGTTTATTAAACAATTCTTTGTTCTTGATTTTTATTATATACAACTCTTTGACATTCATTATCAACTCTTGCCACTGTTTGTTTTTTTTTTTATGCTATTTCAATCTAAAATTTGATGTGTTTTGAATAGATAATTTGCTTTCCTACCTTGCCATTATAAATGATTGCATTTAAGGGTGAGTTAGCACTGAGATTGTCAGTGGTGTGGAGGGGAGTGGTCAAGGCAGAATTACATGGACACAACAGAAAACTTTTTTAATATGATTATTGTGAACATATTTTAAAACTGTAAAATTATAGTCTATACTGAAAAAGTAAACTTTTTTTTTTTTTTCCTTCTTAATTTTAAGTCACTAAGGAGCCTATCCCCATATGAGTTAGTGTGGGTCGCTACATAAATGTGACTTGGTGGTGGTGGTGTCCAATCCAGGATTGGTTATTATCTTGTGAAAGATGCAGTTGATAAGGACCAAACCAAAACACAAAATTGAATTTTTTTGGGTTTGAAAATGCCTGGCTAGCAAATCAATTATATGCTGCGTGCCAGGGCTATACAATCAGTTGTAAAATGCCTTATCAAGACAATAATGAAACAGGATCAGGAATTGCACATGTATCCAGGCTTCTCATTGAAGCCCAATATGTTAAGCTCAGTTAAATATTTTGGTAAACTTTGTAATATTTTAGTGTTAAAGGATATGTTTGGTATTTTTGAAGTTATTTCTTCATATATATGGTTTCTTTTTCGAAAGACAAAACCACAATAAACTTTTTCTGCCACGATGCTGTACTCTCGTGAGGTATCGGACCACCACACCAAAGTATGTGTCTGAGCACACTGGGGTCTTCCATTATTTGTCTCAAAACTTCAGTCAAAATAACTTTTTACTGTAAACCAATAAATATGGTTTGAAAAGCACAAAATCAGCAGGTGGTGCAGTGGTAGTGCTGCTGCTTTGCAGTAAGGAGACTCTGGAAGATTGTAGGTTCGCTTCCCAGTTCCTCCCTGTGTGGATAGCGCTTTGAGTACTGAGAAAAGCACTATATAAATGTAATGAATTATTATTCGGTTCTGCAATTCCTAGTCCACAGTGACTTATCCATGAAGATGTCTTTTAAGAGTGAATACTGTTGAAGTTTGATTATGCAGAATTGTGGAGTACAATATAAAGAAATTAAATCCATTTTGAAATGTATTTGAACTCGGTACTGCATCTTTTGTTCTTTTCATTTCTGAAACATAACCTACCCAGTCAGGTTAGGCTTTATTTTACACAAGAAACTATTTTACTGTTGAGTAGAACATTTCCTTTTAATACCTTCTCAGGGAAGCATGGGCTTTATTTACTGGTTCACTTTTTTTTAAATTTGAAACTGAGCACCATGCTAAAAAGAGACAGTACACTCTGTGGTGAAACCTGTTTCTAAAGATAAGCATTCCTTTTTACGTACATGGAGAAGTGAAATACTAGTAAACAGTTACAGAATTCTTAAAATTCAAAATAATCTTCTGTAATATTGCAGCCCATGTGCTTTTTCTTTTGCTGAAATCAGAAGTACTTCTTCCTGACAAACTGGCTAAATGCAACTTTAAGTACACAGACTTGAAAGTACAGTTGCTTTGAATGAACTTTAGTGTTTAGGTTCACTATAAATTGTCATCATTGGGGTTGAGCTGGACCAAGTCCTATATTTTCTATAATACAATTAAAGAACTCAAATGTTGTTTTTTTTATGTACAAAATACTTGCAGCACAGCAACAGTGCAGCTCAGTTAATATATTAAGTATCTCATGTATGAATCAAGTTAACACCATACTATTCAGTATGTTCAGGTGATGTGGTTTTCTGGTAGTGTTGCATAGCAGGAAAAAATAGTATAAATGTTTCTTAAATCCATATTTTCATGCACAAGTAATCTTATGGAATTCTCTTTGGTCAAAATGTTTCTAAGTCATTAAACCGCTCAAAAAAAGTTAAACATTATCATCTGCCACCTTGAGTCTGAAGATAAGCAGGACTGCTGTAATATTTTTCTTGTGTTTTATAAATATGTTTTTAGTCATATTGACATTTTTTAGGTGTCGGTCACCGGATTGCATGCAGCATACTCTTCTGGTTGATGTCAAAGCCCTGCAAAGAAATTAGCCCTGCTGATAATGCAGGTATTTTTACCTCAATGAGAAGTATTGCATTGGGTTATGTATAGCTTTAACAAGTATTTGGACTATGTAATGCATGCTACTTTTAACGCGTTACCCTACTGCTCTTGAGATTGTGTTGCTGAGTTTAGCACTGTTTGTTCAGCTTATCAAAGTAAATTAAGTGATTTTGAAATATTGAGAAAAATTATTTCAACCAGGAGAAGAAATAATGCAATTACTACCTAAACCAGTGATTCTCAACTGATGGTTTGCGTGCTTTATAAAAGCGGTTTGTGAAAAAAATATTGTAATGGCAGAATTTGAAATCCCAAATGTAAAAAAATATAACAAAATATTAAACGTATTCACAGTACTATTAATAATACAGTAATAAAAATGGGTCAACAAATCAATTAGGTGTCAAATTCATTAATATTACCTCAGTCACTTACGCATTGTGACGGAAAATTCCGTAAAACTGTCGAGTTGCATCCGGTAACATCTATAACACGATGAGATGCTACGCTGCTGGCGATGCATGTACATTCTCGTATGATCCGGAAACTTCCATTTCAGCGAACCGAGAACCCTGAATGCGCTCGAAAGAATGAGAATAACGTCTGGTGATATAAAAAGGCAGCGATAAGACGAGGGAGAGTGGAGTCAAATCATACAACACGCTTAAGAACCACAAGTGATTTCTAATAGGATAAAATAAATTAGTAGTGCATAGTGTGTGTGTAAATAAATTACGATAAAGACCTAAAAGGGAGGAACGTCGAACGTGAAAGTGAATGGTTTTTACTCCATAATTTTATTATGGATCAATGGTTAAAAACAGGTAGTTTTATCAAGTCTGACAAAAAGCTGGACGAGCAATCAATTTGCTGCTTCTTCTACTTCAGTCCCTGATTTGGTACCAACACAGGGTAACGATACTGAAAGTTGTTGTGAGCTATCGTCTCTCCAGACTGAAAGCAAGGAAAAAATAGGCGAACATAGTAAGACAAAAGAGAAGACACGAAAATATGACAGCGACTATTTATGAATGGGTTTTTATTTTACCGGGGATGAGTTAGAACCTGAACCGCTTTGTATAATTTGTAATGAAGTCCTGGCCAACTGCAGTTTAAAACCATCACTTCTTCGTAGACACATTGAAACAAAACCTCCAACGTACAAGGATAAACCTGTAGAGTATTTTATAGGGATGCACCGGTACCACTTTTTTTGGAAAACGAGTACTTGCATTTCAGTACTCGCCAATACAGAGTACTACTTAAAAACATGATTTAAATTTACAGGTAACGGCTTTAGTCATATAATTTAACAAAAAAAACAAGGGACTAGTTTGGAATTAAGAACATTTATTTAAAATGAAAAGCATGTTGCATGCAACATATTACAGAATAAATAATTATAAAAAAAATTTAAACAGTGACAGTGCAACTCAAGTATTTTTTTCAGTTTGTTGTAAACTCTGCCGCTTTGGACAACACAAGGGGCATTAATAAACATCTTTGCTATTTAGTGCACAATATTTGAATAAACTAACAACATCCACCAACATAGAACTGTGGCAGTTGGTGCAACTGAGGTACAGTAGGTATTAACATCAAGTCTAAGACGACTCACATAATGGAGCCTATTTAGAAAAAGTGAGTGGCAGTTTTTTTTTTTTTTTAAGAAAAGTAGCTTTTCTGCATTATCAGCAGTCAGTCTGTTTCTGTTTTCATCTATAATGTGTGACACTGAGCTAAAAAGCCTTTCACTTTCTACACTGCTACATGGGGCTGAGAGGTATTTCAGGGCCATTTTAGCCAAAGTGGGGAACCTGATTTTGACGACACCCCAGTACTTCAGAGGACTGTCTTCACGAGGGCTTGGGGCCTCTCCGAGGTATGTGTCGAGCTCAATGGCAGCACCTGCTGCCAGCGGCTGTGCTGCCTGGGGCTGCTCCTTAGCGATTTCTTCAAATACAGTGTCCAGACTGCTGCTAGTGCTGGCCTGGGCCTTGAACAGTTTAGCAGGAGGTTCTGCAGCTTCTGCCCGACTCCCCTCTGCCTCAGCTCTGGACATCATCTGCAGCTCCTGCTTCAGGTGCAGCTTGGCGTACGGAGCAGTGTTGTTGGAGAAGAAGCGATCTTTATAGATGAACAAAATTCATGAATGTATTAATATGTGGAAAAATAGGACTGATTTTAGTTTCCCCTAAACCACTGTCACAAATGCCAGCCATTTGGCTTTCTGGTAGTAATAAGGGAAATATATTTCATATTATATATATTGCATACATTTGTATTTTAGTTACAAAAATATAATATATTTCAGATGGAAATTAATCTTACATTTAGTACTGTAGTTTATCATTGAATACCTATAGCACACAGACTTTACCTTGGGTCAAGTATGGTGGAGATGAAGTACAGTGGGTTGGTCTGGACGTCACTGAAGTGCTTCCTGACAGCTGCCAGTAAGGTTGCTTTCATTGTATTGACGCCGTGGTCCTCGTCTGTTTCTCTGTTTAGAAGTCTCACAAGCACAGTCACAGCTGGGATGACATCAGAGACTAGTACGTCGTAGCTGCTCACTTTTTTTAGTTAGTTCCTCAAAGGGGGCGAGGGTGGCAACAGTCTTTCTCATAAGAGCCCATTGGTGAGCGGTGAGATAGTCAGGGAGTTCATGCTCGGACACATACACCTCCAGCACTCGCTTTTGCTCAATGAGGGACAGGAGCATGTAATACGTGCTGTTCCAGCGCGTCTGTACGTCCTGCTGCAGTCTCTTTATTGGCGGGTTGAGCTGTCCCTGAATGTCCTCGAGGCAGGAGTAGGCTAAGGTGGAATGTTTAAAATGCCCAACTATTTTCCGCCCCACTGCTATAGCATCAGCTATGCTCCTCTGTGCTAATAAGCCCTCGTGAACAGCCAGTTGGAGCGTGTGCGCGACACACGGTAGACTTGGGAGCCCTGCGTCATTCGTGGCTTTAATCATGTTTTTGGCATTGTCACGAAGCACAACATGTACTGATGTTTTAGGTATACCCCATGTCTGGAGCATTTCCTCAAACACATGCGCTATAGCCTGGCTGGTGTGCGAGCCGCGGAATTGTTTTGCATGTAATATGGCTCGTTGTGGCGTGAAACTCTTGTCTATCCACTGGGAGGTTAGGCTAATTAGCGACACGGGGCTAACGCTGCTTGTCCAAATATCCGTGGTGAAACTAAACGCAGAGGAAGCTTGCAGTAGGCTGTGGATATGTTTTTTCACGGAGTCGTGTAGTTTAGGCAGCTCCGTGTCAGTCATGTAGCGGCAGCTTGGGACATCATATCTGGGCTCCAGAACGTGGAGGAGACGCAGGAATCCCAAATTTTCTACCTTCGAGAGTAGCTGGTCATTCAATGAAATGTACTCGATAATTGCCTGTGTTATTTTCACAGCACGTGGATTGTCTCTGGACATTTTCTCTCGTCTTGCAAGAGTTTGCTGCAGCGTGGGTTGTATTGGTTTAGAAGCGTGGGTAAACTCTTCATACTCGTTGTTGTGTTGGGATTTTAGATGCTTGATTAAATGTGTTAAATGCGCTACCTTTTGAGCCTCCTCTGGACAATTTCGCTGTGCACAATTTGCAGTCCGCCTTTGTTTTGTCGTCATTCACTTTGAAATAGTTCCACACGGCTGACATGTCTCGCCTCGCCTTCTCCCTGCTCTGAGCTGCAGCCGGGGCCTGGGGGCGGGCACTCGGCGCCTGTGATTAACCCCTTACACGTCGCTCAAACATAGACATTTCTCAGACCGTGGTATCGGTCCCTGGTATCGGGGTACTTTTAACGAGTACGAGTACTTTAGAAAATGTGATATCGAGGCCGATACCAGTGCATCCCTAGTATTTTAAAAGAAAATCAACAGGTAATAAGTGTAGTGTTTCTTCTTTCCTGTCAGCTTCAAATGCAGATAGTAAAAATGCTCTTGAGGCATCATTTCGGGTAAGTTACAGAATTGCAAGATCTAGACAAGCACATGCAGTGGCAGAAAATTTGATTGGACCGTGTGCGAAAAACATCATGAAGTAAATGAAAAGGCGGCAAAGAAAATTGACCTGGTTCCCTTATCAAAACAACACAGTGTTGTGAAGAATTAATGATTTGGCAAATGATGTGGAAAGTGAACTTTTGAAAAGAATAAAATTGAATTATTTCGCAATCCAACTTGATGAGTTGACTGATGTAGCAAACGCTGCAGTATTGCTTGTTTATATTAGATACATCTTCTTGAATGGAATTCTTAAAAATATATTATTTGCAAAACCTCTGAAAACCACTGTGACAGTAGAAGCAATTTTCGACGTGATTAATTGCTATTTTGAATAAACTGGTCTTTTTGCTTGGGTGTATGCACAAGAATATTGAATAGACTCATTGCTGTATTCATAGACAAATACTGGCATGTAAACACATTCCTGTAGAGTTGGCCAATGTTTTAACCGACAGTGTAAAAAGTGTAAATTTTATAAAATCGCGTGCTACAAACTCTTGTCTGTTCCAGGCGCTTTGTGAGGACTTTGTTCCACCAAACAGGCACAAATGTCCAGTTGAGGGTTTTTTCCAAGTTTAACCTAAGTTAGCTAAGAACCAGTTGGCATTCATTGACATTAAAGATAATTCCATTTTGTTTTCAGCTTTTAGACAAAAACATCTTACTGGTCCCTCAGTTGACTTTTTTAAATGCACTGGAAATACCAGTGTCGCCTTGAATAGAGATAAGAAAATAATGTACATTTCTATATAATTAAGGTATTCATGGTGAAATCTCTGTCTCTCTCTCTTTCTTAACCTGGTTTGTCAGAGGCCAATAATCCTATTTTTCTTATCGGGGGAAAAAAATTTTATATAGATACTTTATTAATCCCAAGGGGAAATTCACATAATCCAGCAGCATCATACTGATACAAAAAACAATATTAAATAAAAGAGTAATAAAAATGCAGGTAAAAACAGACAATAACTTTGAATAATGTTAGCATTTACCCTCCCCCCCCATCCGGTTTGAATTGAAGAGTCGCATAGTGTGGGGGAGGAATGATCTCCTCAGTCTGTCAGTGGAGCAGGACAGTAACAGCAGTCTGTCGTTGAAGCTGCTCCTCTTCCTGGAGATGACACTGTTCAGTGGATGCAGTGGACTCTCAATGATTGACAGGAGCTTGCTCCGCACCCGTCACTCTGCCACAGATGTTAAACTGTCCAGCCTCATTCCTACATTAGAGCCTGCCTTCCTCACAAGTTTGTCCAGGTGTGTGGTGTCCTTCTTCTTTATGCTGCCTCCCCAGCACACCACCGCGTCGAATAGGGCACTCGCCATCAATGTTCCCTCTAAGGAACAAGGGCATGTGTGCAAAATATATTTTGTGTGGGCAGTGCTCTGAAACGACTTGTGCAAGGTCATATGTATTTTTAGGCTTGCAATTTAAATATGTGATGAAGGCCTGTATTGTAATAAATTAAAATAATATAATAATAAAACTTTATTCATTTACCGGCCAGTTATAGAGAAACATAAATACAAGCAAAATACATGTAGCCAATAAGCTATCAGTATAACTGACCTGAGTATTATACTACGACGACAAGTCATGTAGTATAATAACTAACGCAATGTAAGTCAGCTAAGTGGCAGTGGCACTACCAATAATCACACTGTTAATAACATAACGATAATACAATATCAACCATGTTCTTAAAGTATTGAAACACAATAAAACACAACAGTTTTATATATGACTAGCAAAATACCCGCGCTTCGCAGCGGAGAAGTAGTGTGTTAAAGAAGCAATGAAAAAGAAAAGGAAACATTTTGAAAATAACGTAACATGATTGTCAATGTAATTGTTTTGTCACTGTTGTGAGTGATGAGTGTTGTTGTCATATATATATATATATATATATATATATATATATATATATATATATATATATGTATATATATATGTATATATATATATATATATATATATACATATATACACACACAGCTATTTCAGATCAGTGCAATACGCTGCTTGTTAAAACGGATAACTCCGCTCTTACGTGCAAGTCTGCGTGGATATTATGAACTATCGTATTTGTTCAAGTTCTATTTAAATTTTAAATAGAAGGAATTTTTATTTAGTCGACAGAAATATCTTTGGTAGGAATGGTAAAAACAGACAGGAATATTATTCGTGAATAAATCAACTCAAACCTTAAACAACTTATAATATTTTGCTCTCCATAAAAATTTATCCTGTCTAAATTATACAAGTTAGAAATAAAGTAAACGTTAAAAGAACAAACATTCACATTTCTTTACTCTTATGTAATTTTATATAAAAATAAACTTAGATTTTAAATATCCCAAAAGATTTTGCTCTCCATAAAAATATATCCTGTCAAAATGATACAAATTCAAATATGAACATGCTGCATAACAAAACCTAGAAATATAAATGAAATGTGTTCTTTCAGCAATAACAAATCAAATCATTCAGTTGTCTTTGCTCATATGTCATTTTAGAGCTGGACGCCTGGCATCTTTTTTTGGCCACAGGTTCGTTTCTGTTTGGTGTGAGGTTCTGTGTTGTGGAGATTCTCAGGATGGATTGCAGGTGCTCATCAGTGAGGCGACTCCTGTGTGCTGTTTTGTTAGTCTTTATCACTGAGAAGAGCTTCTCACACAGATATGTGCTACCAAACATGCACAAGGTTCGAGCCGCATGTAGACGGACTTTTTGTTCTTCAAAGTCACCAAAGCGCCGTGCAAACTCAGTGCGCTCAGTTTATCAGCAAATTGCTAATTTGGGAACACCGTAGTGACGACTTGGTTTAACATTACTTGGCAACAGGGAAAGTGAGGCAAGGTGCACTGGTGCATTTGTGTCTCCCATAAAAGCAGCTTCACTTGAAATCACTTTGTGATTGTGCACGGGTTAAAACGTCCGCTGAAGTGTCAGATTCTTATTTAATTATGCTGCTTTCTGTATCTTCTGCATTGCATTCAGGTTAACCTGATGTTTTGTCTCATAGTGCCGTCTTAGATTAAATTCTGTAATTACAGCCACATTAGCTCCACAAATGAGACACACGGGTTCAGTAAACATATACTCAGCCTCCCATCGGTTTTAAAGGCTCTATTTTCAGAATCAACTTTTCTCTTCAGCATCGTGTGAGCTAGCTTCGCAATAACTTGATTAACTCGGTAAGTGTTGGCAAGGCAGCTGAAGCGCTGCATTATGGGATCTGTAGTTTATTGTGTTACCAGCGCTTCATATACCCGGCTTTAATAACAATAATACAGTATATAAAATGATCTCGCGGGCGGATATAATTACACGCCGGGCGGATGTGGCCCGCGCCCTTGAGTTTGACACATATGGACTAAATAGAACTTGAAAAGATATATTTTTCAAATGTGATCGCAATTCAGATAGAGTTGACGCACTACAGCCTGCATGCCTCAATAAGTCATCCTTCCTCGCTCTTACTTTTTACCGCTCATCTAATGAATACACTGAGTATGGCTTTACCAAAACAATCATTGATGGCGAATAAAGTATCCATTATTCGAGTATGTAGATCGGGTTATATATATATATATATATATATATATACCACATATACGAGAAGTAGTGTGTTAAAAAGCTAGAAAAGAAAAGGGAACATTTTAAAAATAACGAACATGACTGTCAATATACAGTATTTGTTTTGTGAGTGTTACTGAGTGTTGCTGTCATCAAGGATTTGATTATCATTATTTCTTTCAATCAGGTTCGTATTTGTAGGATGTGTTGTGTTCAAGTTACATTCCGTGTTTGTCAATCGTTGTAAAGATGACAGGTTTCATTCATCGATTCTTTCTTACTGCATCAATAAACAGCTCGTCTTCTTCTTTATCTGAGACCTGACACACTGCATGCACGTTTTTTTACACTGTCTTCCTTTAGCGGACATTGACTTTTTCCAACGTGTGCTTTGTTTTGGATTTATGAATATGCTTGTATGTATGAGACGCTTCATATTTTTGCTGCCTTTTCAATTGTGTAATTCGGTTTTGTTCAGCTTTTGGAACTGTTGCTTTTATCTGTGCACTGCGCCAGTTCACGTGAGCCACTCGTGTACATGCATCGAAGTTTCCCAGCTGTGCTGGTGCCATCTCGTGCTATGTCCATGGCTGTATTTAATGTTACCTTAGTCCTGGCACTTAAAACTTTCTCTCGCAGTTTCGCTGAGTTTGTACCAAACACCACCCTGACCATCTCATCTTCCTCTGCATAAGCACAGTCCTTAACCCGTGAATATTTAGTGGAGTTTGCTATTGGATTGCCGCTGACGGACGGCCTTATATGGGCAGGCACTAAATTACAAACGCCAGCGCAGCCTGTCTATGAACTTAATTTAAAGTGTAGGTTTACATCGTGTTTTGTTTCCGAAGTAGCAGAAGTCATGAATATGGTTGTTATATGTCACTCGCTCGCTTCTTATTGTTTCGCTGCCTTCTCAATTATATAATGCATGTTTTCTTCAGCGCTTTTTTTAGGTCTTCCTGGTTTTCTATGTACTGCGTGATTACGTGGGAGGCGTGATGATGTCACACGAAACTCCGCCCCCACGGCGTTGAAGCTCATCTCCATTACAGTAAATGGAGAAAAACTGCTTCCAGTTATGACCATTACGCGTAGAATTTCGATATAAAACCTGCCCAACTTTTGTAAGGAAGCTGTAAGGAATGAACCTGCCAAATTTCAGCCTTCCACCCACACGGGAAGTTGGAGAATTAGTGATGAGTCAGTGAGTGAGTGAGTCAGTGAGTGAGTGAGGGCTTTGCCTTTTATTAGTATAGATACAGTTAAAAATCTGGCTTGATAAATTAACAAAGTGGTTATTACAACTTTTCACGTATAATTTTACATTGCTGATCTGAAATTTGAAGTCATTGTATTGAGTAATAATCAACTCCATTTGTATGTAACAAAACTTTATACTTTACGCACAGTTGTTTTATCTCTTTGACACCAAAATCAAATGCATAGTTTTTCAAACCTGTGGGGTCAAAAGCTGACTAAAATTGTAGTTCATCCGCTGGAAATCTTACCTTTAAGTGATCACAGACTGATTGTATGAACTGTGTGATTTGTCTTGTGTCAATGCCTTCATTTTCTCTCAAAATTTGCTTGGCTTTATCATTCCAATAAACATTCTCACCCAGATATTATGCTTCCAATTTACAGATTTTAGAAAAGCACAGTTGATGTGCTTCAATTGGTGATAAATTACTTCATTGTAATAACATGGATAAATTAGCTAATTCAGTTAAAACATCATTTGCTGTATACAGAGCAATCTGATACAGTGGACCTCGTGATGATTTCAGAACATAATTACAAACAGGATCATTGCAATCTTGCAGTTGTTGTTCAAAATTTAGCAGCTAAAACATCAAGATTTTTTACAAAAGCACTGACAGCAAAGTGACGTGACAACCAACGAATTTCATGAATTGGTCAAAAAGAAATTCCATCCATATCATTTACATTTGCCAATTCTTCAAGTGTACCATTTTTAACTGAAGATCGACTAAATAAAGTATAAACAGTACGCAACAGAATCTCAATATTTTTAAACAAACTTGCATCCTTACAAGAATCAGAAAGTGCCAAGTCTTCTCGGTGAGCAACAACGTGCTGCTCAGCAAGATAAGGAACCGTTGCCTTCCGACGGCCTAACATAACTGATGCCCCATCTGACGTTATCATAACCATGCGGTTCATATCGAGTTGATGATCAGTGTAATATTGTCTTATTGCTGCCTCAAGGGCTGAAGCATCACATGCAGTTAGCTGAATGATTCCACCAAAAACCGTTTTGTAATCACACAAATTTGTTGGACGATATTTAAAGTAGATTATTAGCATTTTATGTACTGTTATGTCAGTACTTTAATAAACGATGAGCGTGTGAAACGATGCAGCTCGAAATTCTATAAATATGTTGTTTGCAACCACTTCATTGATTGCTTCAACAAACTCAAAGTTCTTACTTCGCCAACTGTCTGGTATAGAAACATTTTCCCATATGGTCATGAATCATTTGCACTGACAGCATCGAAGCGTTCATCCTGAACAAGTAGGACATTTATCCATTAAGATTTCAAACTTGCTCCTCGTTTGATTGCTGGCGCTCGTTCAATTCGTTCTTCTCGCTCAGTGCTTGTTTCAACCAGAAGACGTTTCAGGTTGATTCCATGCGAGCGATTGTACAAAATTGAAACATTTTCTAAGTGAATACGTGACAATAAATGTCTTTTACAGTAGTCAATCTTCCACGCATCCCAACGCTTTCCAGTGGCATATTTGTCTTAGTTAGCCTTATTACTTGAACTAGCAGCACAGAACTTACACTTAAGTCCATTCTTGTCTGAGTATTCGTATATGCAACCTAATTCAACCGCAACATTCCTTGAATCTGGTTTATGTGTGGTTACTTTTAATTTTAACCATTCAGGCTTAAATGAGTCTCGCGCTGTCTTATTTTGCATTTCTTTACCATTTGTACATGTTTTTCTCTTGATTTTAAAATATCAACACAAAGACTGTTAACGAAACTGACACGAAAACTGTTAATTTAACTCACTACTGTATGTCTAGAGAAAGCAAACTGAGTGAAGTACAGTAGACAGTGCAATGACTGGTTACTCAAGGAAATGTGCTAGCTAATTTGGCTCGCTGGTTATTTACACACGCCGGCGTGTAAATGACAGTCTGCCGCCTTTATCTCACTTCAAAGGGTGACGTCGTGACGATCAGTGCGTGGGATTACAAAATGACTGGGTGGCAGGTTTAGAACTACTGCGCGGCCGTGCAGTTTAGAGGGAACATTGCTCGCCACAACTGTCTGGTATAACATCTGCAGCATCTTATTGCAGATGTTGAAGAACGCCAACCTTCTAAGGAAATATAGTCGGCTCTGACCTTTCTTACACAGAGAATCAGTATTGGCAGTCCAGTCCAATTTATCACCCAGCTGCACTCCCAGGTATTTATAGGTCTGTACCCTCTGCACACAGTCTCCTCTGATGATCACGGGGTCCATGAGGGGCCTGGGCCTCCTAAAATCCACCACCAGTTCCTTGGTCTCGCTGGTGTTCAGGTGTAAGTGGTTTGAGTTGCACCATTTAACAAAGTCTTTGATTAGCTTCCTATACTTCTCCTCCTGCCCACTTCTGATGCAGCCCACAATAGCAGTGTCGTAAGCGAATTTTGACACATGATATTTATAAACCAGATTTGTTTTAATAACCAGGTTATTGAGGCACATATGTGTCTGGGGACTGCTGTAAGTTCATGCACAGATTTCTTTGGCCTCTAGACCGTTTGTGTAAAAACAGAACAGACCCATTGCCATAAAGTTGCAAATCTGTTCTTTAATGGGTGTTGAACTGCATTGTTAAAGGGTAGTATGGATGTTCGAGTATGCTGCATGAGATTGTGTTTGGGTTACACTGATAAGATTCAATAGATGAAGTGAGGGTTTTTTTTTTTTTTCTTTTTTTTAATAAATGTCTATTAAGATAAAATGCAGAAGAAAGTTTAATCTGATTTGACTTTGTACTATCAGTAAAATAACAAACATTAGCAAGTAGAATACATTTTTGATTGTGCTTTTTAAGATGTGTATATTTTAACCTCCCTCCTTTTTTTTTTAACAGAAACATTCCGTTTTTTGGGTTTGTCTATTTACCATTACTGTGAATGAGGTACCACCTGAATCTGTAATTTCTTTTCACCAAAAGTGGGTCTTGGGACGAGGATGACAATGGAAGAGATGAAAAATGAAGCTGAGACAACCTCAGTGGTTTCCATGCCGCTTTATGCTGTCATGTACCCAGTCTTTAATGAGGTAAACATTTTTAAAACTTAAGAAATGCTTATGGAGAGTGAGTGAGATACACAAAGGCTAGTCACTCCAATATGGTTATTAAGGTCTTTTCCTTAATGTTGTAGCTAGGATTTGATTATAAGCACATAGTAGAGGAGAGGTTTTTACAAATATTTCTGGTTTATTTCTTGACCACCTATGTTTATGGGCAGGCCGTAATGGCTGTATGATTTTTTTTTTATTTTTTTTTTTCCTTCCTGATGTGGTTTATTTAAATTTTAAATAGGCTTACAAGATGTACTGTTTTTGGGGTGTTTTCTGTAGCACATGCTTTTTTTAAATAATGGCTCCATTGAAACAATAAGTGTTTTGGTGATATTTTCAGAGCTCATTTGAAATTATTATGAAATCATTATTAATATATGGTCCCTATTTTCCTAAGCAAAATTCTGGCTTAAGTAATGATGCTGTATAATGTATTAACCTATGTAGCATCCAGCATTACTTTAAATTGTGCATTTGAGTTCTTTTAACTTGTTGATGTTTTTGAGAAATTACATACACAGTATTAGTTGCACTATTATCTGTCTGGAATTAAAAATTGTGCGTGTATATTTAGTGTATTTTTATGAATGCTTTTTTTTTTCTTTTTTCTATAAGTAAGTTTATTCAGTAAATAACTTAGAGCCTCAACTGCAACATAGTGCAGCACTCCCAGTCAACTTGCTTTATTAGTAAATGCCCAGTCCCTTTTTATTGAATGGCACACATTTAACATTAATAATTACTCTTAAATTTTCAGTCTAAGAAACATTCTTGCATGGAAACCAAATTCTGTCATCACTGAAATACTTAATGGAAAAATTTCAAAATACTGTAGGCAAAATAATAGTTAAGATAGCAATTGGGGTTAGGAACCATACCAATCTATGCTCACTTGATCTGATAACATCAATCAAGACATTTATATACAATAATGCAAATGAAGATGGTTATAACTAATCTAAGTTTGTGTCGTACCGGTAGGAGTTTCAATAAAGGAAATTTGGTCTGTGAGAAAACAATTGAGATTTAAAGACAGTAGCACAGTGTTTCCTTGGGGGCCATGGTTTTATTTTCGGGGTATCCTAGTGTAATAAGCTAAGAGTATTAAACATACTTATTCATTGAAGTGAGAAAGCAATATCCAGGTCTTCAGAAATCTCAAGAGGCATCAATAATGTTGTTTCTGCTGAATTTTTTTATTTAAAAAGTGAATTGCACTGTTCAGGACACCAGTTTAAAATAAGAGCACTCAAGCTAGAATTGGGGTTGCATTTCCTTTACACAATAATGTTTGTATCGTGGATAAGCTGTTAAGCTATGTAGCTAAAGGAGAAACCTTCACAGCCACGTAAAAGATGTACCATGTATTTATAATTATGGATAATGATTTCTGTCTCTTTCCATCTTTAAAATTTTAACTTCATAGTTTAAAAAAACTGAGATGGGGCAAAAGTCACTGTTAATATATACTAGGGTTGTGTAGGAATAAACATTTGAGATTGTAATTAAATACTTAAATTGCTATTTTGGCAAAAATAAGGTGTTCTGAGCAAACTATTCAAACAGTGTATTGTTTTATCATATGAGTCTGAAGCATCCTGCAAAATCTGTGAACCCAGTGACACATATATACAAGCAAAGATCAATAACTGCATTCATTACCCCTGGTCAAAATGGGGTTCGGACCTAAAATATTGGAACAATGGGCATACTGACCCTTATTTTTGTTTAGGAAAACAAGGTCCTTGGAGAAGTAATTATAAATGCTGAGCCAGAGTATGACGTCCCCTCCCAAACAAACTAAGAGGGCATAACAGCAATACCAAAAAAGAGCCACAGCTACAAAAGTTAAGCTCAAAATGACATCTTGGAGGCACCATAGGATTGCCAGACCAAACTATTTCACTAACCCAATTCTAATGTATTAGAAAAATGCAATTAATTTACGTGAATAAACAAGACTTTTACTTTGGTAGGGCTCATACATTTTGTTTACATGTCCTGGACAGCCTAACTTACAAATAGTGGGAATATGCCATTTCTGTTTCAAGATAATAATTCAAACAAAAGACTGCAGGTATTACTAATTTTATTACACCACAAGCAGATTGTTTATTCTTAAAGGAGAGATGGTGTGGCGATTTCCTCTATTGGTGAAAGACTCATACCCACTCAACTTGATTAATTGAAGCTACTCAAATAGTAAAATGTCTTACCATGTTTCCACTTGTTAAATTTACATTATAGGATGATATTCTTACAATCTCTCACATTAAACACAACTATACATGATATATACAAGAAACGTTTATTTGTTTATCCATACAAGTAAGTACCTGTTGCCTTATGACCATTGGGAGGAAGGTTGTGAGTGTTAATGGTCCTCTAGTGTTTACAAGAAAGAAGGTATAAACGTTTATCTGCAGGCTGAGGTCTTTAATAATGCTGTTTGCCTAACTAAGGTAGTGTATGTTGTGTATGTCCTGAAAAGCACAGTGCATTGTACCAGTAAAAGTTCTGTTTACTTCACCAACCTCTGTAAGGCATTGCAGTCTTGAGTTGAACAGATTCCCATATCGGCATGTATTGCAGCCAGTTTAGAAGAACTTCACTGTGTACCATTTGAAGTTGATAAGCATAGATGGAAGCTTCTGGGATTTCTGCTAGAGATCTGTGTGGGACTGATTTGGGACTCATTTGTCCCACTTCTGCCTGCAGAAACACATTGCTTCCATTAAAGGAAAAAATGTCCTGTATGGTTGATAAGCCTGTTTAACATGATTGTTTTCAGGAAGGTTGGTGAAGGTTCCCTCTCTTTGGCCCATTTGTTGTTTTTTGTTTTTTTTCTTTATGCAATGATTCTGCTTCATCAGTATTTGTTACAGATCTTCTGATGGGTCTTTAATAATTCCTGAGCACAAGTCTTTCTTAGACAAGAACATAAACAGTGTGCTGTTAAAGCTTTGTAAGTAGACAACTGCTTACAATTCCATGTGTAAATAAAGTATGAGCAATGTTAATAAATGCTATTCATTCCACAAAAGTACATTTTGCTTATCGATACAAGCACACTGCAACTAAGCAAAACACTGTGAATGTACAAGCATCTCCATGTCTACTCTCTAGCTCCGTGAATAAAGAGGTGTAACAGTGAACTTCACTGCACTCTTTGATTTAGTGCAGTTGCATTAACACTAGAATTACCAGAGCCTACGAAAAACTTGTAAATCCGTCCCACCTTAAATCGCTTCTTAAAATCGTTTACAGCTCTCCACCAGCGTCTTTTGTCATCTAAATGTGCTGATAAAAATCAGGCTGCAAGCAGCCGGCTATTCCATCCCCCCACCAACTTAGAACGTGCACAAACTTCTCCCAGCTCATGCCTTGATTGATTTTCTGGGAGTGAAGTGGAGTTTTAGAGTGGAAATAATAGATCGTTGTTTGGAACACACGCATTTCATGTCTGTTCCGTTTCTACAGTAATCTGTGTAAACTCATTGTTAAAACAGGAAAGTTTTTTTATATTCTACTAGTAGATGACAAAATGTAGGCATAAACTATATAATGTATGAAGCCTGAAGTATGAAAGAAATACTTTCATAAAAGGTACAAATCTAACACAACAATTGCACTTTTATTCAAAAATATAACTGCAGAAACAAAAAGCCGCCTTAACATGCGACATTGACACCCGTTTATTATGACTGCCTCCGTGGCGCAATAGAATCAGCTGCCGCCTGGGAATCAAAAGGTCGCGAGTTAGATCCTTTACCACCCTGTTTTGAGAAGTAAACTGCTCCTAGTCTTACTATTTTAGAATAAAAACATACATTTGATTTCAGTCTAACAGCCGGTGTAGTTTATGATACTTGTAAAGGTTAGCTTTGTGTTTTTTAAGTCAGTTTTACAGACTTGTGCTCACTTTTTTAATGCAGTTTCCAGGCTCTGCAATCTTGAGAAGGCTGAATGCATTCATCCTAACTGCTTAGTCAAATTAAAATGTACAGTACATTCATTCTATATATATTTTCAATTTCAATTTCTTTCCCAGACTCTGACTCCTGCCTGCTGTCACCTGCATCGCAAGCAGTTGCATTGGGTCCAGTGAGTCCCATGGTAATCCCAAGGGAGTGCAGACTTCTACTTTCCACATACATCTGTGGAAGTAAACATGTTGGTGAGACTACTTGACGACCTCTGTACCGTGTGTGCCATGCCCACTTCAGGTCTTTGGTGATCATGAAATCCAACAAGTAGTGCTACTAGTTGGTTATATGTGAGATAGCATAATTTAGTTTTCTTTGGTATAAGGATAATTTCACATCTAAGTTTTTACATTAGATCAGCACATAATACTCCTTTTTCCAATGCAAAAAAGTAATGCTCTCCACCTGCACAGAACCTGTCACAATTTTCCATCTTTTCTTTATATAGCCTATACACTGAAAATAGCTCCTCAAATACAAGTGTCATACCATCCTCCAATTTTCTTTTTAAAAAAATTTAATATACACATTGCCATTCCGGTTTAGTCGCAAATATTGTGTTCATTTGGCTCTTTCCACTTAACCTGCATTCAGCATAGTGGTATAATGATCTTACAATTTTTTTTCCCCAATTCTGGTATACTGGCTTATTATTGTCACAAGTTGTTTATTTCTTCTTAGGGTTCTGCAGTATACTGGCACTGGAAAAGTACAGAAAAAAGTTTCCAGTTGTGGATAAACCCCCATTTCATAGATTTTATGAAAAGGTGACTCTTCCCCCACCTTATTGCTTTAGTGTGATCCAGACCTCATGGCTATCAAAAAGGGAAACAGTACTTAGTGTGGCACAGTGGAGGGCCTTATCATGGACACACGGCACCAGAGAGTAAGAAAAGAGGGCTTGGAGTTAGTACCAGTACTAAAATGGTTCCAAAGAAAATAATGGCTGAGACCCTACAGTATATCAATACCAAAATCAAAGTTTTAGTACCACTCCATCACTATTTATTCTATGAGTAGGCAATGAATCTGCTGTGTTACTGCTTTCATGCAGAATATATTGTATTAAACTGCTGTGAATACTATGCTCTGGGAGTTTTGTACAAAAGGTAAGGTTTTGCATTATTTGATTTGTTAAAAATAGTTTGATGGCTATGCTCTTTGAATGTCTTTTTATTATTAATCCTTCATTCACTGCTTATTATATCTATAAATTAATTGAATTACAGCTTGAGCGAGTGAATTTATCAGCAGCACAGACTCTGAGAGCAGCTTTTATTAAGGTATGAAACTAAACTTAAATTTTTTTTAATGCTGTAATTTAAGTGATATTAAATGGAGATATTCTTTTTACTTTTTTCTTAATTTGACTATTGAATCAAACTGCTTTTTTCTCACATTGTAATTTAAATTATTTCTATTAAAGAAATTTGTAGTTTTTAACAATACTTTCAAAGAGATTTTTCCCTGGTAGGCTTAATAGAATTTACAAGAGTACTCCTATTCTTGTCTAGTTACATTCTTCCACAATTACAGCTAAACTCTTTTTAACTGAATCCCCACAGCACTGGCTACTTTGCAAAAAACAATTAATTTCAGGTATACATCCATGGAGGGTCAGTTTAGTCACCAGTAAACCTAACATGCATATCTTTAAGTAACAGACAGAGTGCTCAGAGAAAAACTCCAGGAGTCCTGGATTTGAAACTGGGAAGAAACCGCGCTAACCACAGTGTAAACTAGTATTATGCCCTAGTTATCAGTTGATGGTGTGCAGTTTATGGCATTGTATGGTTTAGTAGTAGTAGTATTGGTTTGGAGTATGTATTATAAAACATACTGAAATATTTATCTTCTACTGCATCATATAATTTTCAGGATTTTATCTGTCATTTGTACGGTTTCATAACACACAGAATGTTGTTTCTTAATATAGCTGTAATGTACTTTTTTTTTTTTTTTTTTTTTAAATGTGTTTAAAATTGGTTGCATTATGTGAAGGACTTTTCCAGGACACGTAGGAAGCAAATGTAGTAAGGATAAAGTATTTTCAGTATATGCAAATCCATATATTGTGTCCAACACTCTTAATAACTTAGAAACAATACTGGTTACAGAAATTTTTGCCAAAAATCTTCCCAAGATGTTTCTTTAGAAGAAGACCCTCGGGAATGATGAGATTGTCAACTTGTTTCAGTTTAAAGAAACCAGGCTCTCTTTATCTATACCTATACTTTTGCACATTATGTTCTTTGCATTTTTTAATATTTTTTTATATAGTGTATCTTTTGTTTATGGCTATGGTCTTTTTTTGCAATTTGTATTTATTTATCTTAACATTTGTTGCCATTCTTTAAGATAATGAAAGTTACCTTCTCCCTCTCAACCCACCTTTCCTTTCTAAGGCTGAAAAGGAGATACCTGGTCTCACACAGGATATTATCTTGAAAATTCTAGAGAAGAAGAATGTTGAAATGAATTTTACCGAATCTCTTCTGCGCATGGCTGCAGAAGATGTTGAAGGTTTGTTTGCAGTTAAAGAATTTGTATGAAGTACAGTCAGTACAATTACAGTATAATAATGGAGATCCTTTTTTTTAACTTGATACTGCATTCTTCTTTGGTTTCCTTTTTCTTAGCTTTCATCACAAGTGAAGCAAATTTTGAATGGCATAACACGTTTAATTAGTTTGTTAATGTATTAGTAAAATTCCAGTAAATATTTCTTCATAATCAATAAATGAATAAAAGCGCTGTGTCCAGGGATAAAGTTGTAAAAGGGTTTAAAAAAAAAAAAAAAAAAAATTGCTTTGGTTTAATTAAGTAGTGGGGAAACTGCTTTATCTAAGGTCTTGGCTTTCACTTCTACCACCACATAGAATTAACCTTGCAGTACTGCTGTCTCTGCACAGATCATGTAATCATTTTGATGAACCTGAGATACCTGAATTTGTTCACAAGGACAATTTTTATTAATTTCAATTTATTTATGCATAGTGTTCCTTATACATATAACATTTTAATAACCGTAAAAAACCCTGCAACAATTACATATACAGACCAATCAAGGTAAAAACAGTAAAAACAAATAAATTCAGTGTTTAAATAAAACAAACTGAGGACAATCCAACTCTTTATAAATTATTTTATATTCCTTTAATTCCTTTATTATTGCTTTGTATTATGTTAACATATGATTTGTAAGTTATCTTGTAATCCTGAGCCATACTGCAGTTACAGTGTAAAATACATACAGAGTGTTTCAGTACAATTCAAAATAGCTATGACAAATGTAAGTCCAAGTGAATATCTAGTTTAATTATTATTCACCCCTATGCAATTTCGTACGGCAAAACATTCAAAGCTTGGTTTTTATAAAACGTTTACTTGTTACAACATAATAAGAATATTACTAGAAGTGTCTTGTTTTAATTGTAGTTTTAAATGTTTTCAGATTAGACCTTGTATTTTGTCACTATTTTTTTTGGTTATGTATGTTTTTTTTTTTTGTTTGTTTTTTTTTTAAGTTTATTTTGTTAATTTTGCAGAATATATGATTGACAGGCCTGAACAAGAATTCCAGGACTTAAATGAAAAGGCACGGGCATTAAAACAGATTCTTAGTAAAATACCTGATGAAATTAATGACAGAGTCCGATTTCTTCAGACAATCAAGTTAGTATTTTCATTCTTTCATTCTGAAATGATAGCACTTTGGACATGTTTTAAAATATCAGTAATTGAAGCTGTGACTGCAATATACTTTGCTAATATTTATATTGCAGCTGTGTAAACCAGTGATTTGATATATGTGGGTACTCTGTTAGACAAAGCAGTCCCTGTGTGCTTCCCTCCTAAAAGCATTTATTTTTGCAAAGCAAAACTGCACATTATTAATAGCTAATCAAGCAATAATAATTTCATGTTCTGGACCTTTTTATAAACTTTGATATTCTTTCAGAAATGATGGGTAATATGTATACTCTTTTCTTATTATTATAATTGCCTCACTTTTATTTAACAATAGAATGAAGTGGTACTATTATGTTCAGAGTAAGAACTAAATTCATTCAGTTCATTTTCACAGGAAGCTGGACCCTACAGTATAATGTGCTGGGCAGTAAAATATGACAAAATCCTTCTTATCTTTACATTCGATTATCTGGTATCTTTCCCAGTGGTACCAAGTGCCAAAGGGGAATACAAAGAAGAGAAATGGACATGATGAGAGTTCATGACAGTTTAATTATTGTAATGTATGTTTTTGTACAATGACTAACTAGCAGAGATGCAATAAGAACAGCTAATGAGAAGCTCACAGTAGGGTATGCTAAACTGATGTAGTAAGTCTTCTGTCTGGATTAAAGCATGAAACTGATGGTGCATGTGTTATGCAAACAGACAGATCCTTTCACAGGTTTGGGGACCTGTATCTTAAAGGCCGATCTCTATTTTATTAATTGTTAGATTCTTTATTGGACTGGCATCTTAACATCTTAATGCTTACTCTGGTTTGTCTGTACAGATAAGTTCAGACAGGGAGAGAGGATGTATAAAGCATTAGAAATAACAAGGAGGATTTTGAATCCTGGAAGCCAGTGTAAGAATCTAAGGACGGGAGTTACGTTGTCAGATGTTCTAGTTCCAGTAATGACTTTTGCAGCAATATGTTAAATTTACTGAAAGCAGTATATAGAATGTTTTGGACAGCCTGTAAATAACGTTTTGCAGTAGTCACCCAAACTAGAAATACATGCGTTGATTTCTCAGTATCCTCATAATATCCTAATTCTCTAAAATTATGTGGGAAGGTAGGTTTTAGGTTAAGGTTATGATGTGTGTTTAAAGAAAGATAACTGCTAGGTTATGTATCAATTTAATAAAACTAAGTTTTAGACCTAGTGAGTTGAACAGTAATCTAATATTATTGTGGTCTGTATTGTTCCAATAAATAGCATATCTGTATTAATACACAAGTCATCATCAATCCACCCTTTTAATTTACTGGCATAATTAATAGTTTAATATGCAAATTAGTGAAAGTGAATATTTCTGTTGTGTTGAAATTTTCCTATAAAAGCATTTACACTGAAACCAGTAAAGGATCAGGTATAGTCCCCTGTAGTGCAGAGAACTGTCATTATTCTTATTTCTACACATGCTAAAGTCAGTTTGATTTAAAAAAATAAAATAAAAATAAAAAACCTGCAAAGAACAGGGACCTTTATGTATAACGACTTTTGTAGAATTCACACTAAAACATGGCATATGGACAAATATTCACATGCGTAAAACTCTGTGCAAGTAAAGTTCTTTACACTTTCCCTTTTCATAAATCTCAATCTTAACTTGCATGCATGTGCCTACAGCCCCATCCCAACTCCTCCCAAAATCTTGCCTATTTAAATTTACAAATCAGTATAACAAGCCCCCTTCCATTCATTGTTTTGTTAAAAGACAATGGCAAAAGCACTTGAAGAATAATTTCAGTGAATTTGAAATTGAGGTCCTACTCGAAGTGGAGGCAAGGAAAAACATACTATTTGGTTGCTTAAGCCGTGGGATAAGCAACAAAAGAAAATTAATGGAGTGGTACAATGTGGTGAAGGCTCTCAATTTCAAGTTCAAAATAAAAAGGAAGTGGTCACATATGAACGTTGATGTTAAAAGCTGACTCGTAGCCCTTCCGAGTGTCATACTGAAATGTATTGGGTCCACAGAGAAGGGAGCAAAAAAAAACTTTAATCTCAAAATTTCAACTTTAATCTCACAGACTAGTTTCTTTTATCATTAAAGTAGAACTTTGTAACTTCATCTTGAAATCGATGCTTTAATTTACATGGGTTTCTCAAACCCCATCATAACTAAAGTAGCACTTTAAATGCATCATGTTCTTGTGTTAATTGTCTTGTGCTGCTTAAACAGGTTTTCTCTTATGTTGACAGGAGTGCGCAGGCAGTGATTGCCACACAGAATACATTACATTCATGATATTACAGCTCTCTAAATACTTTAAAATACTAAGATGTATACTTTATCATTTTCATGATGAAATTAATTAAAGCATGTATTAAACATGCAGGGGGCATAGTGGCGCAGTGGTAGCTCAGCTGCTTCAAAGTTAAGGGGGTGCTACCTCCCTGTCTGAAGTTTGCATGTTTTCATGGTGGGTTTCCTTGGTGTGCTTGGTGTGGTTTCCTTCCAAAGTCATGCACTTTAGGGGATAAGGTGATGCTAAATTGATGCTATTATAGTGTATGTGTGAGCTGGCACCCCGGCCAAAGATTGTTTCTGCTTCTTGCTCAGTGCTTGCTGGGACAGAAGTGAGCCTGAATAGGACGATTGAACATGAAGAACAATGATTTTTCAATGTTCCTTAAAATTTCTGAACACTCGGTGTTCTAAGTTTGTAGCTAGTTTTGCCATCACAAAGACAATTATTGTGTGGTGATAATAGAAGAAAATCCATTGAATTGTGTCTGTGTCCCTGACCACCAACTCACAAACCCAACATTTACACATTATTTCAATTAAACCAATGGGATACTCATTCATATATCTAGCGTCTTGGAGCCTCATCCAAACCACCGTAAATATTCTCTCATTGAAAGTACAGCTGATTTTGCAACCACTTTTTAGAGATATTGTGGCAAGGTGTCCTTGGAATTTTAATGGATGTTCTTCTGTATGGTCATTCTTTATTTCAGCAGTACTGTCTCTGACAAATGTACCAACCCCCGATTCCTGTCGTCCTGTTTTCTTTCACCGTGTAACCAATCACCACACAATAAATGTCTGTAATATATGTAAAACCAGCTATAAGCTAAGAACACAGATTTAAGAAACATTGAAAAAATCTTTTGGTTATTCCATCCATCCATCTATGGTCATGCCAGTCCCAGCAAGTATCAAAAGCGAGGAAGGATGGGGTGAAAGCTTATCATAAGGTGAAAACAAACACACACTAGTAGTGTCAATTTAACATCACCAAATCCCCTAATCTGCATGCCTTTGGAAGGAAACTGAAGCACACGAAGGAAACCCACCAGGAACACATACCAACTCCAGATAGGGAACACTCAGAGATGCGATCCCCTTCCAGCAAGGCAGCAGTGCTTTCACCATGTCTCTGTGCCCCCACATGTTTAATCCTTAACAGCATGCATTATTTAAATGAAGTTAACAATTTATCTGTAAAATGTAATATACATGCTTTAATACATTTTGTCATAGAAATATATATCCTAGTAACAGCACACATCTTATAGAGGATAGTTTCTTGAAATTTAATCCACATAGAAGCCAGTCCTCATCATTGGACAAAAAATCAGCGTGCTGTCTAATATGTGTTCTTTTCTAATTCTTCCATTTGCAATGTCTGCTTTCAATACTAAAGCAGCCATGGTAGTTGTTATACACTCACCTAAAGGATTATTAGGAACACCATACTAATACAGTGTTTGACCCCTTTTTGCCTTCAGAACTGCCTTAATCCTATGTGGCATTGATTCAACAAGGTGCTGAAAGCATTCTTTAGAAATGATGGCCCATATTGATAGGATAGCATCTTGCAGTTGATGGAGATTTGTGGGATGCACATCCAGGTCACGAAGCTCCCGTTCCACCACATCCCAAAGATGCTCTATTGGGTTGAGATCTGGTGACTGTGGGGGCCATTTTAGTACAGTGAACTCATTGTCCTGTTCAAGAAACCAATTTGAAATGATTCGACCTTTGTGACATGGTGCATTATCCTGCTGGAAGTAGCCATCAGAGGATGGGTACATGGCGGTCATGAAGGGATGGACATGGTCAGAAACAATGCTCAGGTAGCCCAAGGCATTTAAATGATGCCCAATTGGCACTAAGGGGCCTAAAGTGTGCCAAGAAAACATCCCCCACACCATTACACCACCACCACCAGCCTGCACAGTGGTAACAAGGCATGATGGATCCATGTTCTCATTCTGTTTACGCCAAATTCTGACTCTACCATTTGAATGTCTCAACAGAAATCGAGACTCCTCAGACCAGGCAACATTTTTCCAGTCTTCAACTGTCCAATTTTGGTGAGCTTGTGCAAATTGTGGCCTCTTTTTCCTATTTGTAGTGGAGATGAGTGGTACCCGGTGGGGTCTTCTGCTGTTGTAGCCCATCCGCCTCAAGGTTGTGCGTGTTGTGGCTTCACAAATGCTTTGCTGCATACCTCGGTTGTAACGAGTGGTTATTTCAGTCAAAGTTGCTCTTCTATTAGCTTGAATCAGTCGGTCCATTCTCCTCTGACCTCTAGCATCAACAAGGCATTTTTGCCCACAGGACTGCCGCATACTGGATGTTTTTTCCCTTTTCACACCATTCTTTGTAAACCCTAGAAATGGTTGTGTGTTAAAATCCCAGTAATTGAGCAGATTATGAAATACTTAGACCGGCCCGTCTGGCACCAATATCCATGCCACGCTCAAAATTGCTTAAATCACCTTTCTTTCCCATTCTGACATTCAGTTTGGAGTTCAGGGGATTGTCTTGACCAGGACCACACCCCTAAATGCATTGAAGCAACTGCCATGTGATTGGTTGATTAGATAATTGCATTAATGAGAAATTGAACAGGTGTTCCTAATAATCCTTTAGGTGAGTGTAGATTGGCCATTGTTTGCATCATTATATTGTTACAGAATGGTTAGAATAGAGTGCCTAAAATTTTTAAACGATATGAAGTTAATTTAGATTTACGCCTTGTTTAGTTTTTATACCTCTTGAAGTGAGCGTGGAAATGGATGTACACAACATTTTTGTGTGTATGCTTTATGTATAATACCCCAAGATAATTTTCCAGCTTATGTGAAAGAATAGAGTGGTCAGTTGTGTTGAAGGCTGCACGTTAATCTAACAATATAATTACTGTAGTGGTGGGTTTTTTTTTTTCTCAAAGTATTAAAATGTGGTTTACAGCTTGGTTTAATGCTAATTCAGTGTTGCAACCATGATGAAAGCCAGTCCAAGTAAATTGTAATGTGTAAAGGGGAGACCCCTTTTATTTTGTAATAAAATAAACAATTACCTCCAGTTAGGATCTCCCTTTTAAAAATGTTAAAAAATAAATAAATAAAAATCCAGGCCTTTTCAAAAAATCATACCAGCTATTGACAAGGAGTAATCTTTTATTTATACACTAGGTCTCTAACTAGCAGTAGTGGAACACCTTTTGCCACCTAATGGATACAATATCATCATGCTGCAAAAAATCATGAAAGTTTCTATGTATTTTGCCAATCTTTGGGAACTCCTCAGTATTCATAAGTGGGGTGTTCAACCAAAACACATATAGCTGTAAAGCCTATTTTAGAACAAATTAAAACCGAACGGTTATTTGAGTCAAGTGATAGTAATGACAGTTTGACTTGGGCATCAGACATTGACTCAGGTAGTGAAACTGATTAATACAGCACTGTTTGGCCAAGCTGCCATAATATGCCTGGTAACTTTAGTTGCGTAAAACTGGAGCAGTGTGCAGTATCTTTGTGGCACAAAGAGAAAATGATTACACTCAAGAGAGGGGACAAGAGAGACATTGGCCACCTAAGCACTGTTCACAATGCAACAACTGACAATGTTCATGTCGGGAAATGTGGAAGTCACAGAGCCTTGCATTGTGGTAGCCTACAATAATACAAAGGATGTGTCCATGTTGCTGGACAGGCACCGACGTTCTAACCTCTCATCTACAAGCAAACAGAAAAAAAATATAATAAAATTGCAAATCTTTTTAAAAAAAAATTTATTTTAGACTTTTTTTTTTTTGGGCGGGGTAAACCTGATGCTAAGGAATTCTGTAGGCTGCTGTGTTGTGCCACATGAGGTGGGTCTTTGTATAGAGGAGGAATGTGTTGGTTGTTCTTATATGTACTCTTTGACAGTTGCCCCTTGATGTAGTGTACAACTTTACCAAATAACAGACAAGTTGAACATTTATATTACAGTATTTGTGAAACATAATTGAACTTGTTTCATTTGATTAAGTTAATGTCCCAAGTACTTGAGGCATCTTTGTTGGCTCTTATTTGTTTTTGTTTGTTTTTTTTTTTTTTGTCTTTAGCATATGAGATATCTCTATTAAAAAGAAGTCATTTTCTTACATCACTGAGCATTTGTGTACAGACTGTTGGATTTTTCCGATTTACCCAACTTCTGTGAAAATGTTTAGTTCAGTACACCTTAATGATCTGATGGATAAATGCTACTTGTTTTCACAGTAGCGAAAAAATCAAGTGTTTCTTGAGTGTAGCTTATTTGTATCATTTAAATGTTAATTTAATAAAGATAATTTTTTAAATTCATTTTCTGAAATCCTTTGTCTAGTCCTTCATTTTATTTATTTTTTTTTTGTGCAAATGTAATGCCTAATATTTTTCACTTTGTAGTAATGTCTTAAACGATTTTTTTTTTTTTTTTTTGCAGAGACATTGCAAGTGCAATTAAAGAGCTTCTTGATACAGTGAATAATGTATTTAAGAAATACCAATATCAAAATCGTAGGGTAGGTACAAACAAATACAACTTTCATGAAAGGCTGACATCTGCTACACAAAAAAATGTTCCTGGCCTAATAATTTACATTGGATTTCTAAAATTTGTTTGTTCTATAGGCCCTTGAACACCAAAAGAAGGAGTTTGTGAAGTATTCTAAAAGCTTCAGTGATACCCTGAAAACATACTTTAAGGATGGAAAGTAAGTTCTGATACATTGACCTCTGCTTTTTTTTCCTGTTGGTTGTTCATTGACTCTTTTTTGATTTTGTTCCTCAATTAAAAAATATTGGTACTATATGTTCAGACAAACTTTTTATAGTACATAATTTCATTACTGAAAATTCAGTTTACAGTGTAAATTGTATGCTGAATTATTTTGTATCAAAATTGTAAGCTTACGTTCTAATGCTTTCTCATGATTTTTTTTTTCCTTCCTGCAGGGCAATAAATGTTTTTGTGAGTGCCAACAGACTAATTCATCAAACCAACTTGATACTGCAGACCTTTAAAACTGTCGCCTAGAAGCTTTGATTCCTAGAGGTGTAATTTTTAATGTTGGATAGGAGAACCTTTATATGTAAATGTAAAGTTTTCAACTGTATAATTTATAAGTCTTGCTTCAGGGCTTGAAGCAGGATCTCGAACCGAATTATTTCAAGCTTCCACCATATTTTTGTAAGACTATCTTAGCCTAATCATTATTTCACAATGAAGATTCTACATCTTTTTTGCTATTACTATCATTCTATTCAAACAAAAGCCAAAAGATTTTGCGCCTTAATGTGTCATGTAACATTCCTTATGAAATGTAAATATTGGTATTCTGTTGACATTTTAACTTGAAGAATTACAAGTTATGTATTTAACAATATTTGGTGGCAAATGTTCAATAAATAGTTTACATATGTCGAATTGTCTTTTTGGTTGTTTTTAATGGATGAAAGGATTGTTTATAAAATTAGATCTTTGCAAATTTATGTATAGAAATATAAAGTAGAAATAATTTTACCTAAATGTTTATTTCATTAAAAATGTTATTTAAACACATTACCTTTGCTTCTTCTTTTTAAAGGTTGTTATATAAATACTTCCATTATTTGTTTAACAAACAATACGCTCCATTTTTTTGTGTTAACATTGTAAATTATATAGCTAAAATGCGCCAATCAAAAGTGTCTTATTTTCCCATTATATAAATCAGTGTCAACACTGAAAAACCTCCCCATCTGCTGTTTAGGGTAATATTTACTCTTCTGGTTTCTGAAATATATGATATCTAAGTTTTACACTGTTGTTCATAGTTTGAGGGTCTTTCTGTGAGCTGAGAGCTGATTCGCAAGGTAGGGGCGACCATCAGCTCCATCAAAATTATCTTTTGTGAGGAGAATGATTTCATGGCTATGGTGTTGCATTCACTTTAATAACCACTGGCTTCCTAGAATACATAATTCATCATTTAAATAAATGTATTATTCAACCATTTTGGAATATTGGTTTGAATGTGTTTAATCTTTTCTAATATTTCAGATATACATATTTCTTTATCAATAATCCAGCTTTACATTTACTATTAAATTTACGGGATTCTGGAAATATGTTTAAGTACGTCATTTGTATATATTCAGGAAAACCAGTGATGTTGTCTAAAGTGAAAGCTGCAGTGGTTTGTGGATTTATTTTTGTGTACTCATGATATTTTTGGTCTTTGATTTATGCAATGGTCTCATAAAATGTAAAAATCTCTAGGGAGTTTCTTATTTTGTTATAATATATACTGGATGTCTTTACGTTTTTTGTTTTGTAAAAATGTTTTGGTTATAGCAAGTTTCAAGCTGCACATAAATATAATTTTGGATTTACTGTATCATATACACCTCTAGTGCTTAATAATTACTTAATGAAGCTGGCACATTAAGTTCCTTAAAATGAGCTACAAATGTTTTGCTGTTTTTTGTTTGTAATCCGTACCCGATGCTGCTTGTATCCGAATCTATCAGTGCTTGATGGATACTATGTGCCATTACACTGCTATACCATCCTTTCGATGTCCTGATGAAACCTTTCACCATGTTTGTCACTGACTGCATTAAGATTAGCAGGGAAGAAATCCAAATGTTTTATTTCCTCTCTATCTCCTCTGGCCCCTTTAACAGATCTGTGCTTGACATGTCATCTGATTTGTGTACCAAACAAAAATGCTTTCCCTAATCTTGGCCTGTTTGTGGAATGAAAGTTCACAAAACTTTTCATTAGTCCTAGTTACAATCACGGCCAAAATTATCGGCACCCCTGGAATTTTCCCAGAAAATTGTTGCAATTACAATTGTTTTGGTATACACATGTTTATTTCCATTATGTGCATTGGAATAACACAAAAAACAGAGGTTAAAAAAAAAAAAGCCAAATCTGACATGTCACACAGAACTCCAGAAATGGGTCGGGGGAAAAAAATTAGTGGCACCTTTTCAAAATTATGAGTAAATCGTTTTATTTCAAACATATGATGCTTGTTTGAACTCTCATTTGGCAAGAAACGGGTGCTGGCAATATAGCAATCACACCTGAAGCTTTAATTTTCTTACCATCCTCTTAAATAAGAGGTGTATCAAAAAGTGACCCCTTAGAAGTGACGTGTTTTTGAGAGAAGAAAATGCTACTCCCTGTCTCTGTCAGATATTCGGTATGCTTATGATCCTGAAAAATCCTAAAATGCACTTTGTACTGAGGTTTTATTTTTTTTTTCCGCTTCATTCATAAACTGGCATGATCCAGTCTACTCACACAGGACAAAGTTACAATTAATATTCCACCTAAGTGGCATGGGCACCTGGAAAGAAATCTGACAGAATCCACACAGGCAGCAATTATGGACAGTGTATCAATAAGACTGTGCATTTAAAATGTTTTTTTCTTTATACCTGCAATATTTTTGTCAAAAAGAAAACCTGTTGTGATTGATATCTTAGCACACAGTATTAAAGAATGAGCAAAGGAGAATTATGGAATGACATTGGAAACTTTGAATTTTACATCAACCTTTTTATTTTTGAGCATTATAGAGTCTTATTTATTTTTAATGGATCAAACAGGCCCTGAACTAGCATTCTGGTGGTTTACAGTCCCAACACAGTACAGGGTACATTGCAAAAAGAGAAACTTTTAAAGTTCAGTGTAGAAAGAGCACTTGATGTAGTTCATTTAAGACTGAGTCAACTATATGTAATTAGGCAAATGAACTTGATTTTGAAAATGATATAATTTTTTAATATGCTAGCAGAGTGTCCAGTGTTGCTTGCGTGAGAAGGTTGAAAAGTGGAACCACAAGTTAGTATTAAAAAAATATTGTTTTTTTTTTCCTGAGATTACAAAGAATGCCAGATTGCAATGAATAAATCCAGGGACAATGGCCTGACAAATGAACTGCGGGAAATTCTTGAATAAAGAAAAATTACATTTTGTAGATGTAAATCAAAGCTGGATTAATTTGCTAAAAGGCAAGTGTGTCACCCTCAAAAACTGGGTGGCGCTGTTTCACTGTTGACAGATCATGCTGTAGTATTTTATGCCACTTGCTATTTTGAAAACTGTAGTTGTCTTTCCTGGCTCTCAACAGGTATTACTGTATTTTCAAAATTATCTGCAAGTGTAAAGTAAGGAATTGCTGTGTTTAGATTGAGTACTATTGGCGACCAGGGCCGGCTCTACCATTAGAGTAAATTAAGCATTCGCCTAGGGCACAGATCATAAGGGAGTAAAAACCCAGCCACATGGATTAGCTACCAAACAGTTAGTTGGCACACTAATAAGCTTAGCGTAGGGTGCAAAATAACCTGGCACTGGCACTGTCGGTGATCCCAGTTCTTTATTGGATTTGAGATAGTTTTGTGGTCACTCAGACTCCAGATTGGCCCTCAGATTAGCCACCCCATGGGACAAAATTGGAAGGTATATGCTACAAGTTCAACTATGACTGAGGTATCATTATAGTAATGTAGCGATATTGGTGTAATGAGGTATTACATTTGGAACCTCAAATTGCAGTAAATGCCAAGTGGAGGTAAAATGGCTCCTCCCTACCATGACAAAGATTGTGAGCAAAATATGTGATTAAAGACAAAGTAACATATAAAGGACAGGAATTAAAACTGGATGTCTTGCTTAAAATAATGATAATTCTTTACATTTATATAGAACTTTTCTCCCAGCTCTAAGCGATCTCCATACAGGAACCCACAATCCTCTTATTGCAAAGCAGCAGCACTGCCACCTGCATGGAAACCAAGTGTGCTAGCCATTGCATCACCATCAGAACCAAGTCTGAAAGGTATGTGCCAACAATTTAATGAAAATTTAAATAAATTTCAAGTCTAAAGTTTGATGTACATCACCGTGCAAAAAGAACAAACAAATCACAGTTGTACATTATAGATATTTTACGGTCAGACGTGATTCTTAAAATTAGAAAACACATCTGCGAACAACTCGCTGAAAGTGTGTAGTGAATAGCGGTAAAATCCTCCACAGCAAAGACTACACCAACGGAGCCGCCTCCTAAAGCATCTTCCCCAATTCCTCCAGTTCATACACTTTAAATTTTTAGGAAGGATTTAGGAAGAGAGCTAAAGAAACTGAACAAAAGAAGTGACACCGAGAGAAAAATAAAAAGCTAGCATTTCATTTAGCATTTCATTCCACAAGGTAACAGAAGTTCAATGATTAAGGTGAACATTGTAATGATTGCTGTGATAGCGGAGACAGACACACACACACACACACACACACCACAACAACTAGACTCTACACACTTGATGTTTCTTTGCCTGCTATGATATCTTTGTTATTTTGACTTGCATTACCATATGGTATAACAACAGCAAATAGTGTTCAAATGAACATTGTGGTCTAGGTATGTATGCCATGTGTTGTTAAAGCACTCTGGCTATATTCTGGTATGGAACATTTGTATTTTCAGTTAGACTGCAATGTTAACTTACCTTAGTTATTCGTTTTAATGTGCTGTTAGAAGTGTCATTGTTCTACTGGGATTGGTAGGCAGATTTTTTGATTCAGATATTTTGAGTACTGAAATTTGCATCTACTGGGGCACTTCGTTATCAGCTGTCTTAATGGCAATCCTTTTGACGGGATGTGACGCACACTATTACTGTAGTTGTGTTTTTAAGTGAGTTCTGAAGGTCATGGGTAACCAATGCTAAAACCTGTGCTCAGATTTTCTTTTTTTGGTTAAGATTCTCACTGCAGCATTCTCAACCAGTTGATGTCTTACTTAGGCAGTCCTATTAGGAGTTCATTACAGTAATCTAGTCAATTCTAATTAATTCTAAGTGTGAATTAATTTTTCAGCATCTTGCTTTGTTATAAGTGGTATAACTTTTGCAGTGTTCCTCAAGTGAAAAATGTAGTCCTAGTAATCTGGTTAATGTGTGATTTAAAGTTAGGTCTGAGTCCATGATTACATTTAAATTCTTTACCTCCACCTTGACGTTTAAATTTAATAAATCAAGTTTATTAGTAATACCATCATTTCCATTTTGCCACCCACCAAGATTTCTGTTTTTTCCTTAATTAGCTTATCAAAGTTATTACTCATCCATTAAGGAATATAAGTAAGACATTGCGTAAGAAAGTCGAGAGCATCATGGTTGTCAGATGCTAAAGATAAGTAAAGCTGTGTGCTCTATGCATAGCTGTGGTAGCTCACCTTGTGTTTTGAGATAATCTGGCCTAATGAGAATATGTAGATTGAAAAGAACAGTGGACCCAGAATAGATCCCTGTGGTACACCATATACAATACAGTATCATGTATCTTTGAAGTACAATCACCACAACTAACAAAGCATTTTCTACCTGTTAAGTAAGACAAAACAATTTAAGACACTGCCGGAGAGGCCACCCATTGTCTAAGGGCGATTTATAAGAATACTATGGTGTCAAATGATGCACTCAAGTTTAAGAAATAAAAACCAGATGGGACTTCTGTCCGCATTAACATGCAAGTCATTTACTATTTTAACCACTACAGTTCCTGTACTATGATTTGTTCTAAAACCTGACTGAAACTTCTAAAGAATGGAATGATGATTCAACTAATTATTTAACCGTGCAGAATTGCTTTTTTTAAAACTTTATGCAAGAAGGTTAAAATTGGTCTAAAGTTGTCAAAAACAGATGAGTCAAGTTTATTTTACTTGAGCAGGGGTTTAACAACTGCAGTCTTTAGATGGTTTGGGAAGAACCCTGTATTTAATGATGAGTTAGCTATGTTAGTACACTATTTATATATTACTAGCCAACTACGCCGCATAATTATTTATTGATGGGTGAACACTTCCTGAAAGACACAGTTATCCAAATGGGGTGTGTTTGAGGATACGATTGTGAGTGAATGAAAAGATGGAACTTTGGAGAGCAACATACAATTGTCCATGACTGAAAACTGGTTTTGGCAGATACAGGCATATCTTTTTGAAACTTTGGCCCTGTGCCTTATTAATTGTCATTGCAAAGGCCAATCTAACAGAAAATTGTCTGCGTGTAAAAGTAAAAGGCAAATTTGAATCTGATGGGGTCAGGGGAATCCGGGGAATAAGGACAGTTTGTGAGGTAACAGCTGTGATAGTATTACACTCCAGTACATTCCGTGACTAAGAACAACGGACAGCACGTCGCCGAAGTTATCCCAATGTTGGCAAACAAAGGTTACACCCATGTTGCGAAGTTCGAGAGCTACAGTTTCGTTGATGACATTTTTCCAGAAAAAACCGACTGATAGAAACAAACAGTTACCTGATGCAGGAATTTGTATAACATTGAAAGAAGTGTTGTTTCCATGAAATACATTTGAAGCGGTGGCCATGGTAGGCAAATGAACAGTCAATGTGGCTCAGCTACATGTGGACTGTAGCACAGACCAAAGCAAGTGAGGATGTGTTTGGTGAGGTGTTGGGGGCGGGAACATGAGCAAGCAGTGCGCATGCCTCGAGAGCGAGGGTGGACGCAGGAGGAGGGTTAAAGTTGGTGAGCGGGGCTCTGTCGTGCGTTCCCCATGTCACGGGAGGAGGGTTAGAGTTGCCGGGCGGGGCACTGTCATTCATATCCCATGGTCGGGTGACTTGGTTGACTGTGAGTGGAAAAAAAAACACACCAAAATGTTTTTCATCACATCTTCAACAATAGTCGGCCGATTTTGATAAAATTTGGAACATTGTATAAACTTGTGTCAAAGCCTGGTCAAAGCAGTATAAGATCTTACTTATTTATAAATTTGGTTGCCATGGATATGTGCGAACGCAGATGATAAAGTTTGTAAACAAGTTTGACCCTTGCTAAATTTGCAGATAAAAATGGGTTTCAGTACAGAAGACTGAATTTTTATTAAGAATTTGGTTCTGCTAAAGGGTTACAGCAGTCGTCGACTGATAAAAGAGTTCCCACAGAAAGGTTGGAACAAAACTGGCCTCGATGTGCTGCTACGAAAGATTCGGTCGACCGGCACTGTGGACTGGCAACCAGGCAGTGGTCGACCACGCTCGGTGCGTACACTTGAAAACATTGAAGCTGTTCACGATCTTGTACTAAGCCAAGAAGACGCACCACAGACTCACAGAACAACTCGACAGATAGCTAGAGAAATCGGAATAAGCCAAAGAACTGTGGTTGAGATAATCCATAAAGACCTGAAGCTGAAGTGCTTGAAAAAGCACCGTGCACAGCAGTTAACAACAGCCAACGAGAAGTCGCGCTTGAAACGATGCAAGCAGCTGCTGGACAAGTTTTCAGAGCACAGCGTCAGCTTCATCTGGTTCACAGATGAAAAGGTTTTTGCGGTGGCACCACCTATCAATGCCCAGTATGATCGTCTGTACGTACTGTCAACAACAAAGAAGCGAGATACTGATGCCAAGCGCCTCCTGCGGACCCGCCCTACCTTCAACCGCTCAGTGATGGTATCAGTAGCAGTCTCCAAACTTGGCTGCACTGAGCTTTTCTTCATTGAACCCGGAGTAAAAGTCAATGGTGCATACTACCGGGATGTCCTGCTGACACAGAACATGTTGCCAGCAATCAGACACATGTCAGGAGACTTCTTTGTCTTCCAGCAGAACAACGCCCCAGCACACCGTGCATGGGACACTGTTGAGCTGCTATGTCGTGAAACTCCAGGTTTAATTGGACCAGACCTTTGGCCAGCAAACTCACCAGACCTCAATCCCGTCGACTATCGAATCTGGGGTTTGATGCAAGACCGCGTCAACCAGACTCCAATACGAGACATCAAGGACCTGAAGCAGCACCTCATCTCTGTCTGGGCTGAACTGAAACAGAGTGTTGTTGACAAGGCAATTGATCAGTGGAGACCAAGGCTGAGGGCTTGTGTTCGTGCCAAGGGAAAGCACTTCGAACAACTTCTTTAACAAATCATAAAACACTTATTAAAATTACTGTTCCACATCTTGTTGATAACTTTGAATGAAAAGGTAATCTCATTTTATTTGTGTCAAAACACGAAGACTTAAGTTCAATAAGCTAGTGCAGCGATGTTGTTTGTTTGATGTGAGTAATTAATACATCTGTTGTTGGAAAACATATTACATACACTTTGTATCAAACATTAAGTAAATCAGCCGACTATTGTTGAAGATGTGATGAAAAACATTTTGGTGTGTTTTTTTTCCCCCACTCACAGTGTATATAGAAAAGCAGCCAGAACCGAAAAGAACAATGAAAAGTCAACGTGGCTCAGAGGTGCATGTGGACTGTAACAGAGATGAAAGCGACTGAGGCGGTGTTTGGTGAGGTGTTGCGTGCTGGCACATGAGCAGGCAGTGTGCATGCCTCGAGAGCGAGGGTGGATGTGGGAGGAGGGTTAGAGTTAGTCAAGTTTTTCTAAGACTGTTTATATCCAGACTTTTATATTTTTATTTTCTCTTCTAGTTTGTATCGTTATACATTAAGAAGTATCATGTTGCTTTTATTTTTTCTATACTTTGTCTTTTATCTAGAGTGACTGAAATAATAAATGGTGCCAAGTTAGAATATGATGGCTATTGTAATATTCAAGGTTCAAGGTTATTGATAAGCGGTAATTAGAACAACTATGGTAAATGCAAGACACAGTTTGGTTAGTAAGTAGAATATAACCAAAGGAGTCGCACTTCTCCTGTGTGTTGTGATGACACCTGTATGTTTGTTAGTACTGGTGACAGTGTTTCCCTCTATCAAGAATCTTATGCAGAATATTGTGGAGTGACTGCAAATTGGCACCACTTGAGACTTTGTATTGATAGAATCACTATGTGTATGTATGTGTGTGTTCACATTCAAGGCCAAGGGTATATGATCCCAATAAACATTCCTAGTAAGTCTCACAAATTTCACAATAATACATGCACTAAAAATTAAAATTCAGTGCTTAATAGGAAGTTGCTTGCAGCTAGAGTACTTGTTATAGTTACTTAATCCCAGATCAGCACCTACATCTGTGGATATTCAGTTTATTTATTTCACTTTAATTTTTGTATACCACTCTTCACTGAGTGCAGGCATACAGCACTGTAACACGTTCACAGTTATGTGCAAATAAGTGTAACTGCTAAGGTGGAAGTTTTTTTTCTTCTTTTTAGTTATTCCGTTGTGTATTTGAGATGGGTTTATGATTTGTCAAGATATAATAATATTTATTTATTTATTTGTTGTGCTTCTTTAAAAAAGATACATTTCCCCTGGAGACAAATAAAGTGCTATCTATCTATCTGTTGTGAAAGAAGCCTGGACACAGACAGACACTGAGACAGCCAGATGTCCAAAACGCACATGTTTTTATTCACAGTTCTTCCTTCTCACAGCACAGTGTACCAAACATTACTTTAACTCACAAGTTTCCTGCCACCTCTACTCCTCCACTCACATGCTACGTCCTCTTCCACCCAACTCTGACTCCTCGAATAGAGTGCGACAGCCCCTTTTATGTTGCACCCGGATGTGCTTCAAGTGCGCCCCGATGAACCTCCTACAGCACTTCTTGGTGTGGAGGAAGTGCTGCATGGGCACCTGGAAGCACTCCAAGTGCACTCTGTTCCCCTTCTGGCAGCAATTCCTGGTGTGGCGGAAGTGCTGCCATCCAGAGCTCCGGGATCATCCAACAGGGTTGAGCTTCCAAGGTCTCCATCCATAACCCTGATGTAATCCGGGGTGCTGGCTTCTTGCACCCCGGAGGAAGATATTGCCCCTCTCCTGGTCCTTTCCTTCTCCAGGCATCCCGGTGGGGCTAGGTCCCCGGTTATCTTTAACTATCTGTCTGTCTGTCTGTCTGTCTGTTTTACTAAATATGTAATGAGTATACACAAACTCAGATTTGTTTAAATAGGGAGGAAAAACTGTATTTTCAAACTACTAAATGAATAAATGAAATCTAGCAGTATACTATATTTCCATTAATATTAATTTTAAGTTATGGCCAGTTGACAATGGAGGAGAGAACAAACAAAAACTACTGTCAGCAGCATTGTTACAGAAAATAAACCTCTGGGATATGTGTGGTTTCACTGTGTCTGCTGTTTCTTTTGGTGTTCTCTCTTTTCTTTTTCTTCATCTTCTACAAGGCGCTCTGAATTCAGGTTGAATGGCAACACTTAAGAGGCCATCCTGAAACAGTGTACCCTGTGACAGAGTAGCACCCAGTCCTGCCTTGGTTTTTTCCTTGATTCCATTGACTCCTAAAGTATAGCATGCAAATCAAGTCCAGCTTATGGCTGAATGGTTTTAACTCCATGGTCCTCACCGTATCCCACCAGCTTTGTATCCCATTAGCATCTGCTCTTTTTTTAAATGAACTTCCACTTTAATGAAGCAGGCTGTTATTTCTCAGTTTTGATGTTCTGGAGCCAATCTAGAAATGACAGAAGAAAAGAAAGATGTTGGCTAAATTTTATTGGAGTAAACATGTACTGTATCAGTGTTAAATGAGATTACTTGGTGTTAGTTGTTCTCAAGATTTTTGTCAGCACATTATTTTTAATTCTGCTTTTTCAGGAGTTCAGCTTATTTAATGCATTATTTACTAATAAGTAGATCTGATGCTGAAGGAGTTGCAGCCTTTCAGCATTCAGTGTCATTTGCCCGGCTGTCTCCTCTGCTCATTGTTAATTGTCATTATTATGATACAATTAAGGGTGAAACCACATAGAAAAAAATGTGAATTAATAAGAAAACAGCAACAGAGAGTGAAGCAGTTAAAGTGATGGCAAAAAAACGAGTACTTGTAAATGTCACACTCCTGTACTTTTATGATTTAAGAATACGAGAAGACTGGATAACTAAATGAGATCAGTCTGAGGTAAAATGACTTGCTGATTATAAAACTACTTGGAACAAAAACATGCAGCCACAGAGGATTTCCTGAGACAGTATAAGATAACCACTGGTTTAACCTATGGCTTTATTATTGTATCTTCTTCATGCTTGTGTTTTCCAATTGCTACTGTGCTATTTTTGAATTAAAGCAGAAATGAGGTGTTCATTTTTGTAAGTGTGTTTAAAAGTTAAAATATTTTGACAATCCCTTCTATTCAGTGCTCTCTTTTTAGGAGTACTCATAGTATTAGTACTCATTAAATACAAAAGCATAATTCCAGTATGATTTTTAAAATGACTTTATTTAATGTATGATTTGCACTTACTATAGTTTCTTCTTTTTTAGACCACTTCGATTACACATGAATGTGGCACTGCCAAGTGTTTGCTTGCAGCACACCAGTGTGTGACTTTCAGCCAAGTTTAAGACCTCTCCAGTGTCCCATCCCTGAAAGCAGTGACAGTGAGACAAACAAACAACTTGACTGCTGGTTGCTAGGATACGTCTCCAAGGCAGAGCCGGTTCAGAGAGAAAAAAAAAAGAAAGAAAGAGTTTCTTCATGTCGCTGTGAAAGGAGGAACAGAGAACAACATTCTCCTACATACTGGCGTGAAGGCTTCATGAAGAGTTTCGGAGACCTGTTCAGGTGGGTGCTCTGTAATTGCAGGAGAGGTGGGCCACATTTAGTAAAAGTAATAATAATATTAATAAAAAAAACTGTCCTGAGCAGCTACTTTGTATGTTTACTTTTTTGTCTTCCTGGAGGTTTTAGTTTGTTTGAATGTGTTCTCATTTACATGCAAATGGCCAGGACTTTACAAATGGAGATAGTAAAACTATGCTTTGTTAAGTTTTGAAATGTAAAATTAGAACTGAATGCTTGGCGTCAGAGGTGAGGTGTGTCTGTGTGGAAGGAAAGCAAGGAGACTGCACTGCTGAACAGTAAAGCACACACAACATTTCAGCCTTCACACATCTTTGCTTCTTAACTGCTAGAATCTTGGGTTAGTATATCTGAATGCTCCTAATTTGCTCATATATAAAATGTTTTTGTGCTATGCTAGAGGGCTTCTTTATTATTTAAAATATCTAAATTTAGAAAGTGATATTCGGAAAAATGCACCCTAAAATGTAGCGCCATCATAAATATCTTCCGTTTTAGAGTGTGCAGATGTTTAAGCTGCTCATAGGTTCAATATCTGCATGTTCCCCTTGTGTCTATGTGGGTTGTTGGAGTGCACTGGTTTCCCAATCCAGTGATGTGTTGGTTAAGCTCATTGAAAGCCCTGAATTGTTCCGGTGTGTATTAAGTGTACTGTGCAAGGGAATGGCTGCCCACCCAGGGTTGGTTCTTGACATAACTCAGGGCAGGTTTCAGTTACCTGCAACTCTAACTTTGTGTTAGAAACGCTGGGCCTGACAAAATGAATAAGTGAATGAATAGCTTTAAATCAAGCATCAGTAAGATTCCAGAATTTCCACTAATAAATATGGTTATTGAGCTGGAGTACTGCAGTGAAATCTTTGTGGATACATGTAACTTCAGTTCTTTTTTTGTTTTTTGGTATACAGTACATGATGGTCATCTACAGTAAACCCTTCCTTTAGTAAGCAGAGAACATTAATAAGATACTGTGTTCAGAGAAAGCGAAAGAGGTTAAAGTGGAGGTGGATGGATAAAGTTAAAGAAGATTGACTGGCAAGGAGGTGCAGGATTGATCTTTTTGAACAAGAACACCAACCCCACATAGAATTGGGAAGACTGTGTGCTGTTACAGGATGACGCCATTTGTTTCAATAGATTGAAGTATTCAGTATTCATTATCCAACCCGCTATATCCTAACACAGGGTCACGGGGGTCTGCTGGAGCCAATCCCAACCAGCACAGGGCACAAGACAGGAATAAATTCTGGGCAGGGCACACACACACTAGGGACAATTTAGGATCGCCAATGCATCTAACCTACATGTCTTTGGACGGTGGGAGGAAACCCACACGGGGAGAACATGCAAACTCCATGCAGGGAGGACCCGGGAAGCAAACCCAGGTCTCCTAACTGCGAGGCAGCAGCGCTTCCACTGCGCCACCGTGCCGTCCCGGAAGTATTCACGTTTTAGGAAATAGATAAACATGTCTTAATCAAAAGCTATCCAAAGAGAAGTTTCAAGCTGCAGGCATTCAAGAGTCAGGTGAAAAGAATGGCTCTTCATATACAAAGTACTGAAGCAGGCTCACTTTGACGTTAGCATTTCCCTCCCTGGGCATAACCGCCATGAGCTAATTTGTGAATGACTTGTTTGAGCAAAAGCCTCCTGTTTGACGCACTACAACATATGGTCAGCCATCTCCTGCCTAGAGATGCAAACTGATGTAAGACTCTTTACCTGGAGACTTATCCAATTATGCAGTTTCTGAGGCAAAGAGCAAAGGCTCTGTCATGTTAATAACTTAAACTTTTTCATTTATAGAAAATTGTTTCCAGGTTTTGATATTTAAATCTGGTGCTTGTGTTATTTGCTTAGAAAAGTTAAGACATTCAGATGAGATTATTTTTTTATATAGTGCTCTTTCAATGAGTGCAGATTTGGAATGCTGTGACATGTTCTCAAGTAAATGCCATTACATGCTTTACAAATTCATAATTACATAATGAGTACACATAAATACACTGATTTGTTTAAAATGGCAGGAAAACAATATAGTCTGAAACTAGTTAACTTCACAAGAACCAAACAATATCTGTCCTTTAATTAATCACAGACATGAAAGAGGCTCGTAGATTTTAGAGTAAGGGTCACTTGTGTGGAAAGACAAATGATTTTTCCTGTTCCCCAGTTTAAAATGTTTTTAGAATTATGACATTAAGAGCTCTGTTTATGGTGTCCTTAAAAATATATATCTACTCTACTGTATATATATATATATATATATATATATATATATATATATATATATATATATATATATATATATATATATATACACTAGCAAAATACCCGCGCTTCGCAGCTGCGAAGTACTGCATTAAAATTTTTATTAAGAAGAAAATTTTACCTTTTTAAACTGAGGGAAAATATGCCAATAATTATTTGTTAAGGATCTCTTTGTATACCATGTTGTCAGTTCGACCCTCCGGTTGTAACATGACCAAGCTGTGCGCTGAGCTTTCTCTTGATCATGCAACGTACAGTTGGCCATGTAAAAAGTAATCTTGTCTCAAATCTCACAGCTTGGATTGCTGCTGTCATAATCGGTTTGAGTTTCATGGTTTGTTTCAATTATGACAGTATTTGCAGGATTTGTTGTGTTGAAGTAACATTCGGCATCTGTCAAGCGTTGTAAGCACACAACCGGTTTCATCGATAAAATCACATCCAGCTTTTGAGAGTTTAAACATTCATAAACATCAAAGTGTCCACTACTGAAATCGTCACCTGTGAATCTAAGATGTTTAAGAGGCATTGGCGGTTGTCGAAAGGTGCAAAATATTTGGCCATTTCGGTACACTTGAAAGCGACAACCGAACAATTCAGCGGCAGCCATCAACTCGCATTCAGAACCATAGGTGAAGGGCTTAAGCATTTCACTCTTATAGTGCTCCTGTGAAGTATAATCCATCTCCTGTACCGTCATCAGTCCACACCTTGAACCTGTCCCAGTCATTCAATACATAAGACACAATGTTCCTCCGGATATCAAGAGTGAGCCTGATATGGCCGTGCAATATGTAACAAAGAGAATGGAAAAGGTAGGTGCCATCTCCGGGCATGGAAACCACTCGGTAAGTGACAGTTCTTTGATCGATGCTGATCACCTCGATAGACAAAGTAATGGGGGTTGGAATGATAAAGGAAATGGGTACCTGAGCAATGTAAAGTAAGTCTAAAATACCTATACAATAACTATAATTGTAATAAACAAACAATAAAACAGTGGAGAAGCCATGGATTAAACAAAACGGCTGTAGTTATCAGCAGGGAGACGTGAATCCCATGGTGAAGCAAGGAAGGGAATGTAGAGACTGGAGCGACGGACGGCCTTATATAGGCAGGCAGCCAACAACCTGGGAGGCGTTGGGATGGGGGACCCAACGCCGCCTCACACTGTGACCGAGCTGCAGGTTATGGACGTATATATGTACGTAAGAAGGATTTAGTTATCGTTGGGAACCTGCGTACCAAATTTCTTGAAGATGGGCCCATAAGTAACAAAGACTGTTGAAAAGTTCAATATGGCGGCCGACAGTGGCGTCATACCACCGAAATAAGTACGTACATTGGTTTCGGTTAGCGCAGGGAAGCCGCCTACCAAATTTCGTGAAGATGGGGCCATGAATAAGAAAGTTCAATATGGCAGATGTTGTTGACTGTTATGACCGTTACGCATAGAATTTCGAGATGAAACCTACTTAACTTTTGTAAGTTAGCTGTAAGGAATGGGCCTGCCAAATTTCAGCCTTCTACCTACACGGGAAGTTGAAGAATTAGTGATGTTTGGAAAGTTCAATATGGCGGCCGACAGTGGCGTCATACCATCGAAATAAGTGAGTACATCGGTTTCAGTTAGCGCAGGGAAGCCGCCTACCAAATTTCATGAAGATGGGGCCATAAATAAGAAAGTTCAACATGGCGGATGTTGTCAACCATTATCGACCTTTATGACCGTTATGTGTTGAATTTCGAAATGAAACCTGCTTAACTTTTGTAAGTAAGCTGTAAGGAATAAGCCTGCCAAATTTCAGCTTTCTACCTACATGGGAAGTTGGAGAATTTGTGATGAGTCAGTCAGTCAGTCAGTGAGGGCTTTGCCTTTTATTAGTACAGTATAGATAAAATCCTAAGCTAAAAGTGCAACAATTTTATGTGACGTTTTTGTCATGCTTTAAATTGTGTTTATTTGAAAACCAACATATATATGTTTGGTATCATTCTTTTCAAAATTTACCGAACTTTAATGTGATGTTGTTAGATTTTCAGATTCTTGTTCCGTTTTTAAATTATAAACTAAAAAATATCAGGAACTCGTGTCCCGGGAGACAAGACTTAACCAAGAGAGCCAAGAGATTTAACCATGCCTGGGGCCGGAAATAAAAGACAAAGAGTAGAACAGCTGCTGTACAGGCTTTTAAATGTTTGAAATGCCGTGCGAGATGAAGATCTGGCGGTGGCGGTGGTGGAAAGCCAGCAGCTGATCGAGCAAAGAGGAGATTAAAAAAAACTGTATTTGTTTCCTATTGTATCACCGTTTAAAAAGGGGTTTAGGAGGAGCAACCACAGCTCCTTGGGGTGCGTTAAGCTCCTCTCTTCAAAACGCAAGCAGCAGACTAGCCACAACTAGGGGTTGCCCCCTTTTAAATAAAATAATTAATTGGGACACAAAAGAAGAATTGACAAGTGAAAACCAAAAGAAGAGTACAGCGTCTGCATTAGTTTTTCCACCAAAAGGACATAGTAAATGGATTTTATGTTGGTAAATTAGCACCTTAACAGTAATGTCTTTCTGTGTGGACTTGTACATGTACTGTGTGTAATATGTGAGCCTTCCCCTTTAAAGAATCACTTTTCAACAGATTCTTTTTAAGTATATACAGTTTTTGCAGCTGTTATTAGTGAGGTGCACTGGTTAGCACTGCTGCTTCACCGGTTCAGGAGACTGCGTCTGCACCTCACCATGTCTGCCTTTCATTCACTGAACTGATGAGACTGTGAACAATATTGAATTGACTGATTGAAAGCCTTTATTGTTATTGTAAAATAATTCCAACGAAATTACAATTGCCTCTCCAGCTCTGTATAAAAAGCAAAATAACACTACTTTTTGTGAAACACATCCATTGCTACAACATATAATACAAGCAAGGAAAAAAAGCAATATTATATGTAAAAATACTGTTAAAAAGAAATTAGATAAAATAACAATAGTAAAATAATGCTGCATGAGAGCAGCAGCAGCACTGTATACTGTATGAGTCTATTTCCCAGCAATGACTAAAAAAAATGATTTAAACCGCCTTAATGTGCTTATTTTTATTCAGTGTATTTATGGCCATCGGAAGGACACTGTTTCTGAATCTGTTGGTCCGTGTTTTCAAAGAGCTATAACGCCGACCAGAGGGTAAAAGTTTAAACATAGTGGTGACCAGGGTGTGAAGGATCCTTAATGATATTTGTGGCTCTGGTGAGATAGCAGGAGTGGGCAATGTCTTCCAGGGAGTGCAGACAGCAACCTGTGATTTTTTTTGTGCTGTGTTTATGACTCTCTGAAGAGCCTTTGTGTCTGTTTCTGTGCATCTGGCGTACCACACTTTTAACGGTAAACCAGGATGCTCTTAACGGTTGAATGATAAAAAGCCACCAATAATTTTTTCTCCAAGTGTTTTTTCCTGAGTACTCTCAGAAAGTGCAGTCTGTGTTGCACTTTTTTGACCATTGCTGCGGTGTTCTCAGACCCAGAAGAGTTCCCTGAGATGTCGGTTCCCATGAATTTTGAAGGTGTGCACCCTTTCCACATGGTCTCCATTGATGAAGAGAGGAACCGTTTCTGTGCTGTGCTTTCTGAAGTCCAGAATGAGGTCCTTGGTTTTTGTGGTGTTCAGTGTTAAGTTCATTGAGCACCACTTTGTCAGTCTGTGGACCTCATCTCTGTAGGCTGACTCATCTCCTTCTGATATGAGCCCCATTACAGTGGCATCATCTGAAAAGGTTCAGCAGATTATACTTTGGTTCTCAAAGATATCACTGAGCTAGTGGTAAAATAATGCACTGCCACCAACTGTATGTGATGTCTGTCACTCTCAGTTATGAAGATACTGCCACAATCAATGGGAGGGTGAAAGAAATGGCAGCTATGTTCAGATTTTATTATGGCGTTGTGCCCAATGATTGCTGGGATAGGCTTCTCCTCCTGTCCTGTGTCCTTGCCCTTGTCCTGCCCTACCCATAACGGTGGATAATCGAGCACAGTGTTTCATTACGGCCAGTTAAAAGGACAAGTGAAAGGATGAGGTGAAAAGAACTACTGTTAAGCAAGCTGTTAAAGAAGTGCCACAGGAATGCACTTTTCAGTCCATAGTACCGGTACACCCAAAATAGTAAATGTGTCTAATGTCCCTGACACTACTCCAGCAAAACCACGGACAAGGCTGCACAGCGCCCAACATACAAATAAATAAAGTATGTTTGCATTGGTTTCTAATTGAAAATGCCAAACATGTCTGCCATTGTTATGCCATTAATGAGACAATATAAATGAACCACTAACCTTTCAGATACAGAGCTCTTGAATTGATAACATCAATTTTACTTTTCTGTTTTATCTCAGTGTCAAGTCTTTTGTTCAGTATGTTTATCTTTCATCATAGCTATTTTACATATTTGTTTAACACACAAAGAGAAATTAGACACTGCAGCTTCAAATGTTTAAAGTGTATGGACTGTAGGAACTGGATGGTGGAATTTTAGGAGCCTCTCCAGTGGTGCCACTGTTCACTACCAACTTTTTATTGAATTGTACCATGTTGTCATGGGAGGGAAGGAGCACTCAAAATAAATGCCCTTTCAAATTTAAATAAACAAAACAAATGCTCATTGGCACAGTAATGTAACTTAAAGGTCAAACAGAACAATCAGCCATTCTTGGTTAAAAATATTTTGTGAAGTCTCTGAATAAATGGAGCTCCATCCTGATGAGCTCTGGTCATCAACTCTCTCTCGTTCTTGTGTGCTTGGGTATTATGGAGCTCCGGCAGGAAGGGACAGAGTCACTTTCTTTCAGTGGGCATCCTTAATAGATTGTGGCGGGAGAAGGAGATGATGCAATTAGAAAAAGCATCTCCTTGCCCCAGGATGACATTACATACCTCAGATGAGTCCAGAAGGTGATCCTTCCACACGCATACATGATAACCCAGATATGTGTTCTCATTCATTAATCACATCTGGCCTTTCAAGATTAGTAAGGATCCAACCCTGGACTGGAAGGGCAGTGCTACACAGGGTATATCCACACCTCCACACTCACTCAGAGCTGACCCAGCCTGCAAGTAAAAACCACACAGATACAAGAAGATCATCCAAACTCTACCCAGCTGGGAGGCAGTGGCAATAACCATTGCACTTCATATCAGATGTTAACAGATTTTGACTGGGTATACAGCTCTGATTTCCCACCACCCACATGTGAATTTGTGTCTTTCAATAGATTTGCTTTTTTCAGTGTGTAGTTAATATGGTTTTGTATCAACAACAAAATTGTTAATTAAAACATGTCTGCTCCAGCCCAGTTGTGGGGCATTCTGATAAGTGGCATCCCCATCTCAGACATGTATGTGTGTGTACAGTATATATCCATACAGTGCTTTTCCTTATGAATGGTACATTAAAATCAAAATTACCATTTTTGTGTATACATAAGAAGAATTTGATTGAGAAAAAAAGATGAATATGAAATAAAATTTGAGAAAATTATCTTTTGTATTTAACTATTTCTACCAACATAGACAATACATTTGTTTATAATAAAATATTATTGGAAAAAGAGCTTTAAAGTTAGCACAGTGGTTAACGTTGCTCCTCCATTGACTTGGCATCCCCAATTCATCTTGCCTGGTTGTTGTCTGCATGTACTTCCTATGTCTACATTGGTTTTTCCTTTTGATACTTCAGTTTTCTTTACACATCCACGTCTGCATGTTTGGCGATTCCAAAGTGATCCAGGATGAGTGTTTGTGTGTGTGTGTGTGTGCTGTGGTGGCCTGATCATCTTTCCTGGATTGTTAACTGCTTGAACTAGATTAAGTGTTATCAAAACATTAGTTTATCTTCTGGAAAGTGCTATTTATGGGCTGTTAATACATTTATTTCTTATATTTTATAGCCTGCAAACCGATGAAATATGGGAAGCACAGGCAAAACAGAGATTAAAGAATCTTTGAAGAGAGAAGAAGGGGACCTGCAGAACAGGATGAATATGAAGGATTTTGAGAAGATGAAAACTATGTTTTTGGTAAGAATTGATGCAACTTTAGGTCAGGCAAGAATTGATTTAATAAGACAACAATAAAATACGTGGGGTAAGGTCTCTGAAACCATTTAGACATTTTGTGGGAAAGGGAAACTAAGAGGAAAAATCATTAGGTAAGTGTAAGGTTAGTTTAAGAGCCGTCGCATCCTGCTCACCTCCATCCGCTTCTATCTGAGAAATGATTCAGATCAGTTAAGACAAGAGCTATCAGATTTAATAGCTGTGAGATGAATTTATTTAATGTCATTGCCTTGTAAGGACCAGACTGGAATAAGTTGGGGTTCTGTGGAATGTTGAAAACCTGGAGATGGACATGTGAAAATGGAGAGGGAGATCTGCGGTCAAATAAAAGCATTAATCAAATAAACCAAAATAAGATGTGTTAACTGTCAAAGCCAACATCTAGATAAAGCCAGACAAACACCAGAATGTTATGTTAACTTATGTTCATTAATTTTTTCTGGACGTTGTACATTTGCCTTGAACAACCACTCTTGTTTTCAATATGCTTTGTGTTCAAGGCATATTATTTTCGTTTTGCTTGTGTTTTTAAAAATCCCACTATACATCTTGGTTTTTAATGAGCATCATCATTTTTACCAAGCAAAAATTCTCATGGACAGTATATGAAACTTCAAAAATGAACAATGAATCTGCACACATTGAATGTTCTGGGAATGTTATACACTTTAACCACTTTCAGCAAAAATACTATATATATCTTTGGTAGCCTTGGATTTCTATCACCTTTACAGGAATATTTTGGGGTATACTCTATATGGGATCAAAATGTGCTCTGAAAAACAAACTCCACTGTAATATGCACAAAACCACTTGCATGAAGACGTATCCTGCTTAAGTGGAAACATCTCAATCCATCTTTTATAGTTCAGTGGGTGAGCGATATTCTATTTTAGCTCAAATTGAAAAAAATCTAAATTTAATCTAGTGTTGATCTATTCACATTTTTTTATAAACTTAGCAAGAACTAATCTATATAATTCTAAAGTAAGTATGCCAGGCCTATGCTTAAGCTTTTTATCTTATATACTGTATAAACAACCATTTTAGATGGTGCACTGTAACTATATGGCTCTGTTTGTTGGGTGAGGATTGTTTGCGGATTGTCATGAAGTATCATGGAACATACTATTGTGCTTGCTATGCTGGTATCACTTGATTGGGTCAAATTTTGTTATTATGTTTTACTTCTTAAATAACAAAACACAAACGATAGGCTCAGAAGTGCAGAAGAGGCATGCAGATTGGCAAATCTTTGCAGAAGACATGGAGTTTCTTCTGGGTCAGCTACTTCCTGACCATAGAAAGGAAATGGACACATGACTGTCCACACATGCGCAAATCCCATTCCGCAGTGTCTCCTCTAGTTTGACTCCTGTATCCTCACATATTGGATACTTTATAAAAAGAAAAACATTTGTTATTACCAATGATATTGCCTGTGTTGCACCTCAGACATAATTAGCAAAGTTCACTTGATTTATGGCTTCACTGTAACTCTTAACAAAGTTTCCACTGATACATCCACTTCATTTTTATTGCATGTTGAATTCAGTTTTTAAATAATACGCATTCTTCCTCCACAATTCTACTTTTGCAGCTGAAATGCTCATAAAATCTTAACAACCTAATGTGTTAGGTTTTTTGAATGTCTGCATTACACGTCCAATTTTTTTTTAAATGATGACTCCTGTCTTTTGCCACAAATCTCATGTATCCTCTTTAACCATCCTCCTTTATACTCAGATTTGACATTATTTCATTATTGGTCATCAAGAAGCAGATCTCTAAAGAGCAATGCAACAGGTTCAGTATGTTAGATAATATATCTACCCTGAAAGTCATACGTTGAAATTTGCTTATTTCCTACAGTAAAAATATAAACAGCTTGTAATAGGACTGAATTTTGAACTGCCCAATAATTTCTGAGAAAATTGTGTCAACACTAACTTTACAGCAGACATTGCAAGCAGTGTGATAACTTTAAAGGTAGCTAAGATGTGTTTGGAGAGGGTTACTTAAGCTTAATTAAAACCAAAAGTATTCATGCTTTCTTGCAGGCTCCAGATCTAAGTGAACCTGTCTCCTTGACCAGGGAAGAGTTCATTGACAGAATATCTTCAGTGGTTGGATGGGGCACAAAGAAAGAGTATGGAGAGCTTTTTGACAGAATAGATGTTACTCGTGATGGATCCATTGACTGGGAAAAGGTGACTTCTTTCCTGTTGCTGGAGCTTAATGAAAAAGATGAACGAACCAAGTCCACAATTGTCCCACAGTGGAAGGATATTGTTTTCCTACCACTGCTGCACAAAGAAGCCATCCACAAAATGGTGTACCTCAAAACGTCCAGCAGATACCTGAGCGTCAGTAAAGATGGGCTGTTAGGAGTATGGGGTGACAGTTTGGAATTGCATCAGAGCATTCGAATTGCTACAGACTCCGTCAGACCCAAAGATCTATGGGTGACAAGTTTAGCATCAATGCCCAATGTGAACAAGGTATTGTATTCTTGTATTTAATACTGTGTGTGAATGTGACAGCCATATCAGGAGTTTCCTTAAGGTATTTTCAAGATTTTGTCATTATAGACTACATTTGCATGCAGCACTGAAACAAAAATGAGGCTCCAGAAAACATTTGTATAGAGGGCTAAAGCTGGAAAATGTATTATGGGATATGAAAACAGCCTGAAAGCTTCAAAGAATAAGTCAATGACAATGTGCCAATACTTTCTATTCTGTTGTTAATAATTAGTTCAACTGATGAATTTTCAACAGTTAGCTTTTCCTCTCTTTATGTTATAATGACATACTGTGTTCAGACTTGTCTGTTAGGATGTTACTGATTATTTCCTTATTACAAAGGAACCTTAGACAGTTATGTTCACAGTTTTTTTTTTAACTGAGTTGAGGTGACAAGCTGGTTGGTCAGCAAGAATAAGCCCCAAGTAAGACTCTCTGCATGGGTTCTGCCATTGCATGACATGTTCTGTCTGCATATATTTGGTACACCACACGTTCCCATCCACATTATTCTGTTTATTTGGACCCCTCAAAGTTGTCATTAGCAATGATGAAGTAAACCCTTGTCGTACAGGCTTTGAAGATATATGAAGTATGACTTTGGGGTAGGTGTGTGATCAAGAAGGCAGATATGCTACAAAAGAGCTCTGTATATTTATTACAAATCTGTAAGCACCATGTAGAGTATTGTGGGTACATTTTGACTTATCCTTGTATAAACCTGAAATGCCTCCATGTTTTTGCATACTCAATATTATGTAATGTATATCAGGATGAGGTGAATAACTAAAACCTTAAAACAGACTGGTAACAACAATGTCATATAGAAATGTACAATTGGTCTACACAGTGGCATAATATGTAATTCTGCCACCTCAGTGCATGTAGATCACTACTAAATATCAAGCTAAAATGCCTTTGTGTAGAGTTTGCATGATCTCTCTGTATTCATGTGGACTTGCTTGCACATGCATTTAGGTTTATTGGCAAGCAGATGTTAGTGTTTTTTAATTTAGTTTGGGTTAGTGCTGAGTAAGGCCAATTACTGTTTAGGGTTTAAACCAGGGGTGTACAAAGTCATTCTTGGAGGGCCGCATTGGCTGGGGGTTTTGTTCCAACCCAATTGCTTATTAAGAAGCACTTATTTGCTCAAGTAACACTTCTGCTTCATTTTCGTTGTCTCTCTTTTTAAGATTTTGAACCCTTATTTCTTATTTTAGTCTTAAACAGCAGTATTCTCATTTTTCAATAGCTCCTTATTAGCAATAAGATGCAAATGACAAAAGAAACCAGCAGTTCTCTGTTTAGCTTGTTTCCATTTACACTTGTGTGGATTTATTGTGCACTGTTTGGTTTAATTAAACACTTGGAAGGAAAGTGAAGAGAAAAAAGTGAAGGACTGAGATTTACTCATCCATTTTAGCCTTCAAATTTGGATGATATTCTTACAAAGGAAAATGACTTGACATAACAGAGTTAAAGCCATGAAATTAAATTATTGGCATCAATTTGTTTTCTAATTAAGCAATTGGGTTAGAACAAAAACCTGCAACCATTGCGGCCCTCCAGGAATGACTTTACCCACCCCTGGTTTAAACTATCACAAACTTTATATATAGTACCTTTCATTATGAGCACCACCCCAAAATAGTTAACTGTGCTATTGTATACTCTCATTTATTTTCCGATAAGAATGATAATACGAGGGGTACCCAAAAATAACCATAATTAAAAAAAAATAATTTTAATAATTTTTACCTATTGAAACTTTAGTCTCCTTCAAAGTACTCTCAATGTGAATGAATGCACTTGTTCCAACGGTTTTCCCACTGGCGGACACATTTTTGGAATCGCAGAAGAGGAATGTTGTCCAATGCTTGCGGCTATTTTTCTTTGACTTCCTCCACAGTACAAAAACACTTTGTTTTTTAGTTCTTTTTTCATATGCGGGAACAAGAAAAAATCACACAGAGAAAGATTAGTTGAGTAGGGAAGGTGACAAGAACTCCAAGACACACAAGTTAATTCAGAAATCTCCTCAATAGTCCAAATACGATTTTCGTAAATTGCATTGCAAACCTTTTTCCAAGATTTTCGTCATTCCTAATTGTGGAAGGTCAGCCAGATCTTGATTGGTCTCCAAGTGACATTTCCCCTCGTTTGAAATGCGAAAACTACTCATAGACCTGTGTTTTACTTAAAGCTTCCTCTTTAAAAGCAGTTTCAATTATCACTACAGTTTCAGCAGCTGTTTTCCCTAAGAGAAAACAAAATTTAACACAGACTAGCTGTTCTTTATGATCACCCATCACAAAAATTGCAGATCACGTTTAATAAGTACCAAGGAAAACCCGACACGGAATGTTGTGCGAACAATACAGAGCAACAGCACTTGGCATACTGCCACAGAATACTGTTAAGTATGCTAATCCTAGCAGCGAAATTCACAACTAAGTCTATATCTGTGTATAAGTTACAGATTCTGGTTATTTTTGGGTATCTCCTCCCCCTTGTACATAATGATTTGTCATGTAGGGTTCTGTGGTGACCCTGTTTTCCCCTTTATACTCTTTATTGTGTAGATCTTAATAAAATGTTTTAAATCCCATACACTTACCACTCTGTGATCAGTTACTTTAGCAGTTTTTCTCCGCTTACCTTCTACATCTGTAACCTCAGGCAATTAGACAGAGTAATGAAACAGGCAGGACATAAGTTACATGTTCAAAAATGTATTATTGATAATATGCCAAAAAATAATATGGAACCAGAGTGCAGTGTGAAATGTGACAGAGATGGGTGGTATTATGGCACATTAAAACAAACAAGTCTGATATTGCAGTATGTTACTTTTGCAGTCATGCATTGCTGTGTAACTGTGTACTCTTCTGATCTACAGATTGCAGTTGCCTTCACCAGCAAAGAGATCTGCTTCTATGACCTCCTGTCAAAACAAGAGTTCTCCTGCCAATATAAATTGCAAGACCTGGAAAATACACCACTGAGCATGGATTACTGGTACAATCCGAGTGATTTGAACAAAGCCGTGCTCAGCTTTGGAGACACTGGTGGACAGGTTATTTTAAATGTTTCATTCGTTTTTATTTACCAGTTATGACAGACATATATATATTCATCCTCTGATGCTACATTTATTTCAGTGATTATAATCCTAGAAAGAAAAAACATTTTCAAGAGTCTCCCGGGTAGTAGAATGGGTTGTTTTACTTACTACAATGTGTGCCAGTGAAGGCTTCATGAAATTTTACAACTGTTTACAACTGCTTTAAATAGCCCTAAAGGAACACACTTCGGGTACAAAGATTTCCTCCCTCACTACCAAGACATGTATGTTAGGTGAATTAGTGACATTAAATTGCCCTTATGGGAGTGTAAATGTCTGTTGCCCATTCCTAACAATTTTGTAGACGAAATCCCCTTAAGAAAATGAAATGCATTATGACAGGACCTCAGCTCCAGTCCAACACTAATGTAATAGAACAGGACCCCTTTGCAAACATGGATATAGCATTTATAATATATTCTTAAACCTTAGGTAACATTTGTCTTAAACAAATGCTACATTTCTTCTAATTAGTTTTCCTGATGACAAAAAGTTGACTTTGCCACAAGTGGCCATAAAACATTTCCTTTTCCCGAAATTTAAGAAGTGTCATGCTGAAAAGTCTACAGTAAATTCTGAAAAGAGCACACATTTCAGGATAAAATTCTACAATTGTTACAGGCTGTGGAATAGATTCCATTGGTTATTGCAGCCGTGGAATGAATGTCATTGGTTGTTGCAGTCATGGAAAGGATTCCATTAGTTGTTGCAGCTGTGGAATGAATTCCATCGGTTGTTGCGGCTGTGAAATGAATTCCATTGGTTGTTGCCTAATCTCACTTGTTAACTGGAAATAAAAGTAGTGAAGCTGTAGTCTGTAGAGAAGTGAATCTGTAATAAATTATGGGCTTGTTGCTTTTATTTTATTCATCTTGTCATTCAACTTTTGTCATTGCTTTTAAAGTAATTCTGCAAGTTATTTAGAGTAAAGCATACAGACCATGAACAAATAAATATTACACTTTAGTCAAGGCCCAGTTACAACATTGTGCATAACTTCAGAGGCTGCACAATAAAAGCACTTCCTGGATTTTATTTTTGTGACAATGAACTCTGCTTTCCGCTTTGTGATTTAACAACTTGGTTTCACAGAAACACTTAAACTGATTCACCTCACATACAGTATCATGCATATATTATTAGTGATGAATCAGTATTAAAATTTTGACTTGAATACCAGCTTTAGGATCTCAGTATCAAAGCGATTTTTGGTACAGTTTCCAAAACAAATAATGGATGCACTCCAAAACCCCAGTGTCTGACTCCAGCCTCCCTGGTGTGTCACGAAACTGAGCCACATTATGAACCACTTCCTTCTTGACAGCATAAAGTACGCAAAACTATGATGGGGGTTCCCCCCATAAAGTCTCCGTTGAGCTATAAGGGGTCTTGTGAAGTCTTGATTGTGTTGTAGCTAATAAGCGGGAGAGGTTTCATGAAGTTTATGGAACAAACAGTTTCCCAGTGTACTCTACCGAGTTTTGTAAGGAGTGGAAAGCTGATATTTACATTGGTACCAAAAATCCTGAAATGGTCATACGATACTTTTTTAAATTTGTATTTTTAAATACCTCACCAGTATACCACGCAACCCTATATGCTATTGAACCTACAATATGTAGATGACTGTACTATTTTTGCCTAATCTGTGGAAGAACTCTGACAATTCATGTTACTGTGGACTGCAAGAACCTGGGACTGTTTATCAGCATCGGGATATCTAAGTTAATGTATCAACATGTTCCTCTCCAGGATACTAAACCTTTTGGCATTCACCACCTCTGAAAATATCTTCTGGACTTGATACTGCATCAAAATGCCTAACTTCATTCTCCCCTTCACTAGGGTCTCAGCTGAGCTGAGGTCATAGTATCTGGGGTGGTTAGAAGAAGCTGTTTAAAGGAATCACCATACAAATGTCTGGAAAACGCACCCTAACCACTACATATTCCACATAGCACCAGATGATTCATTAAGCAGCAATTCAGTTTAAGACCTTAATCTTGAGGAATGGATTTCTCAATGGATTTCTATAAGAGCTGAAATCAGGGTGTATGGATGTAATGACATCATAAATTAATACAAAATGATCACATAAAATTAAAACACATATGATATGTATGGCTTTGGTGTCAATACAAGGGGAAAACCAAAACTTGTTCATTGAAAAATTCCATTTACATGCACTGATATAACATCTTCTTCTTTTAAAGGTCAATGGTATTTGTTTCACTACTGCAATGATTACACTTTTTGAGAGAACCTCCTCCTCACCCGACCAGGATTCAGTGACCATCATTAAATGGAAAGAACTTATCAGCAGCAGTCACAAGTGTTGCTATGTCTTCAGATTCATGGCTCATAGCAGAAGCTGGGTGAGACAAGGTATGATCCAAGTTATTAGAAGCTTCTTGTGAAGGAAATTGAGATGAAAGAGAGGAAAAATATGTAGATCTAAGAGGACATGGTGCTCAGGCACTTTGTGTTTATTGTGCACTTTCATTTGCATGTTTTCACACTGAGGATGTTCTTTGAAAGTTAAAAGCCAGGGTGATTTGTTTCTGTTGGGACATGCCAGGAATGCATTTCCTTTCTTTCTTTTTTTTTTTTAATATGTGGTCAGCTGCAGTAGTCACATGGTTTATACATTCTTGTTTTTTATACAGCCTCCACATAAATTCTGTTCATGTTTATGAATACATTTCTCATTTTGGGAATGTGGAGACATTGGTCATGCAGCAATTAGCTTGATCCAGGTTCAGTTCCCAATTAGTCCTGTGTCCTCTGTTTGTGTATTTTTCATAACCTAAATATAATTTAGCTATGTTAATTGAACAGATTAATAGTAATTTGCTTAGCTTGTTATTCAAGTAACTGTGTAGGATAACTGCTTTACTTACAGAATTTATTTACTTTCATGCTCAGTAACAACAATAATAATCTGAACAGAATTAAATTGCCTTCCATTCACTAACTGCTTTTCTCCTTCTTCTTGAGCACTTCATTTTTTCCCTCTTTTCAGTTTATTTTTTTCATGGCTATGTATGTTTCGCTTCACAGCGTATTCAAAGTTAATGCACCTCAGTTGCTTCAGTAAGATTCTACTGATAGTCTGAATTATTGACTATTTAAATATATGTGACACTGTACTAGTGGGATAATTTAGTGTCAGTTTTCTATGACCAGTGAAAGTGTCTTTTGGGTTGCATCCCTCACCAATATGTTAACATATTAATTAGTTTCAATTCACTTTAACAATTTCACTTAAGAAAATCATGTTCTTTCTTGCTGCAGTGGGCCTTCTGGATGCAACTTTCTTATGAGGAAGAAACAATAACATATGAGAAAATTGGTGTATATGTTAGCGGCAATGTTTGAAAAGCAGATATTGTATAAAATGCTTAGGAAGTTGATAGAATGTGTGATGTTTTTAGGTAAAGCATAAAATGTCTGTTTTACTTTAATATGCTATATACTTTCCATAGGCATTGTATATAATACCTAGGCATTAAACAGAATGACAAATACTGTCCTGCGGTGGGCTGGCACCCTGCCCGGGGTTTGTTTCCTGCCTTGTGCCCTGTGTTGGCTGGGATTGGCTCCAGCAGATCCCTGTGACCCTGTAGTTAGGATATAGCAGGTTAAATAATGGATAGATGGATGGATGGACAAATACTACCTCTCTATTATAAAATAAAATCTTGAGATGAGACTTTATCCAAGAGATTTTTTTCAAGTCCCGTGAGACAAGACTTGCCAAGAGATTTTGTCAAGTCCTGCCCTCCTCTCAACCATTTACGACCACACCCATGCTCCCAATAAAAGAAGTCTTATTATGTCGAAATCCATTCATCCATCCATATTCCAACCCGCTGAATCCTAACACAGGGTCACGGGGGTCTGCTGGAGCCAATCCCAGACAACAACAGGGCACAAGGCAGAAACAACACAAACACACCCACACAGCAAGCACACACTTTAGAATCGCCAATCCACCTAACCTGCATGTCTTTGGACTGTGGGAGGAAACCGGAGCGCCCGGGGGAAACCCATGCAGACACGGGGAGAACATGCAAACTCCACGCAGGGCGGACCCGGGAAGCGAACCTGGGTCTCCTAATTGCAAGGCAGCAGCACTTCCACTGCACCACCATGCCGCTATGTCGAAAGCTTAATGATAAATTTCATCCTGAAGGGTTATCAACCAAAGAAATGAGTTCACAGGCAATCCTAGCAACGAGAAACAATGAAGTCAAATGAATTGATGTGAAAATTGTCGATCGGCTGCACAGCAATGTCATGTAAAATTTTAACAGGCGACAAGAATGGTAATACAGTAATCCCTTGCTATATCGCGCTTCGACTTTCGCAGCTTCACACTATCGCGGATTTTAAATCTAAGCATATCTAAATATATATCACAGATTTTTCGATGGTTCGCGGATTTCTGCGAACAATGGTCTTTTAATTTATGGTACATGCTTCCTCAGTTTGTTTGCCCAGTTGATTTCATACAAGGGATGCTATTGGCGGATGGCTTAGAAGCCACCCAATCAGAGCATGTATTACATATTAACTAAAACTCCTCAATGATATAAGATATGCTTCCCGCGCGGTGCTTCATTGTTTGCTTTTCTCGGTCTCTCTCCCTCTCTGACATTCTCTGCGCCTGACGGCTGAGGTTGGACACTAAGGCTGATGAATGAAGAACGAGCGAGAGAAGAGGTTAGATGATGTGAAGATAGTGAATCAGGAAGTGCAACGGATTACAAGGAGGAAGTAAGGACAGCTTTGAAGAGGATGAAAAATGGAAAGGCCGTTGGTCCAGATGACATACCTATGGAAGCATGGAGGTGTCTAGGAGCAATGGCAGTGGAGTTTTTAACCAGATTGTTTAATGGAATCTTGGAAAGTGAGGGGATGCCTGAGGAGTGGAAAAGAAGTGTACCGGTGCCGATATTTAAGAATAAGGGGGATGTGCAGGACTGCAGTAACTACAGGGGAATAAAATTGATGAGCCACAGCATGAAGTTATGGGAAAGAGTAGTGGAAGCTACGTTAAGAAGTGAGAGGATGGTTAGTGAGCAGCAGTATGGTTTCATGCCAAGAAAGAGCACCACAGATGCAATGTTTGCTCAGAGGATATTGATGGAGAAGTTTAGAGAAAGCCAGAAGGAGTTTCATTGCGTCTTTGTGGACCTGGATAAAGCATATGACAGGGTGCCTCGAGAGGAGCTGTGGTATTTTATGAGGAAGTCGGGAGTGGCAGAGAAGTACGCAAGAGTTGTACAGGATATGTACGAGGGAAGTGTGACAGTAGTGAGGTCTGTATTAGGAGTGACGGATGCATTCAAGTTGGAGGTGGGGTTACATCAGGGATCGGCACTGAGGCCTTTCTTATTTGCAGTGGTAATGGATGAGACAGATGAGATTAGACAGGTGTCCCCGTGGACTATGAGGTTTGCTGATGACATTGTTATCTGTAGCGATTGTAGGGAGCAGGTTGAGGAGACCCTGGAGAGGTGGAGGTATGCTCTAGAGAGGAGAGGAATGAAGGTCAGTAGGAACAAGACAGAATACATGTGTGTAAATGAGAGGGAGGTCAGTGGAATGGAGAGGATGCAGGGAGTAGAGTTGGCGAAGGTGGATGAGTGACTTGGGATCAACAGTACAGAGTAATGGGGATTGTGAAAGAGAGGTGAAAAGGAGAGTGTAGGCAGGATGGAATGGTTGGAGAAGAGTGTCAGGAGTAATTTGTGACAGACTAGTATCAGCAAGAGTGAAAGGGAAGGTCTACAGGATGGTAGTGAGACCAGCTATGTTATATGGGTTGGAGACGCTGGCACTGACCAGAAAGCAGGAGACAGAGTTGGAGATGGCAGAGTTAAAGATGCTAAGATTTGCACTGGGTGTGACGAGGATGGGCTTAGAAATGAGTACATTAGAAGTTCAGCTCAAGTTGGACAGTTGGGAGACAAAGTCAGAGAGGCGAGATTGCGTTGGCTTGGTCATGTGCAGAGGAGAGATGCTGGGTATATTGGGAAAAGGATGCTAAGGATAGAGCTGCCAGGGAAGAGGAAAATAGGAAGGCCTAAGTGAAGGTTTGTGGATGTGAGAGAGGACATGCAGGTGATGGGTGTAACAGAACAAGATGCAGAGGACAGAAAGATATGGAAGATGATCCACTGTGGCAACCCCTAACAGGAGCAGCTGAAAGATGAAGAAGATATTTTGACACCTCATTTTCGGCATTCTATAAATTTCCTAACCATTGTGCACAATGCCTAACCTCACACATTGACAGTGAAATATATATTATTTATCTTGATTTTCTGAAGGCTTTTGATAAGGTATCATGTAAAAATAGTGATCAAACTAACAGAAGTAAGAGTTCTTGGCACAGTCTATAGATGGGTACAAAATTTGCTCAAGCACAGGAAGCAAAGTCTTATAGTGAGGGGATCTTTTTCATAATGAGGTAGTGTTAAGTGGTATGCTTCAGGGGTCGGTGCTGGGGCTGCTGCTGTTTTTAATATATATAAAACAGATCTAAGCAAGAATATAAACAATAAGCTGGTTAAATTTGCAGATGATACCAAACTAGGTGGAAAAGGAGATCATTTATATTCAGCTAAATTGTTACAGAAGGACTGCGCAGCATACAGGCTGGGGCAGATTTGTGGCAGGTGAAACTTAATGTAAGTAAATGTAAACTATTACATGTTGTAAATAAAGCACAAGAACACATCAAAGGTTTAGGGATCCACCCCCGTATACTGTTGAAAAGTGGTTGAGGTCTTTACAGACTTGAGTCCAAAACAGAACTGAAAAACAACAAAATGGTGGTCATATACTGTATATTTTAGGTGGAAAGGAAATGAACTCATGGGAAGTGGTATTCTGTATCAGATGTGACATCAGAGGCTCGAAACTGGAAGTGATGCTGTGGGTGTTTTCTGAAGGCCGAAAGTGACCTTTATTTTGAAGTGTCATCTGTTGCTCTGCTGGAAGAGAGGAGAAAGAGTTAGAAGGCAATGCCAAACCCTGACCTGGCGGGAGTGTACACTTTCTTGAGCCTGTAAACTGTTTCCAAATCACACGTCTATGACAACATAGGAAATACAAATCTTAAATCTGAATACACAATGGGAAGTGTGAATCTTGAAAGTACAACTTATGAGAAGGATATAGGGGTCATAGTGGAATCATTGAAATCTACTTTCAGACAGAGGACAGAAGCAATCAAGAAAGGTCATAGTATGTTAGGTTATATATTGTAGTGTGTGGAATACAAGTCAAGAGAGGTTATGCTTAAGTTATAAAATGCACTAGTGATGCCTCACCTGGAGTATAGTGCTAGTGTTGATCTTCATGTTGCAAAAAAGACATAGCCGCACTTGAGAAGGTCTAGAAGAGAGAAACCGAAATGATTCTGCAACTAGGAGGTATGAGCTATGAGGAGAGACTGAAAAACATGGAACCTTTTCTATTTAAGCAAGTAAGGATAATAGGGACTTGATTGAAGTTTTTAAAATTATGCACTGTAGATTGCAGTTGTCACTTTAAAATAAACTCTACAATTAGAACACGGGGACATTTTAGAAAACTTGTTAAGGGCAAATTTCACCCAAATGTTAGAAAGTTTTGTTTCATACAAAGAACCTTAAACACATGGAATAAATTATCATATAGTGTTGTGAAGAGTAGTACTTTAAAGGAACTTCCAATCTCAACTTGATGTTATTTTGGACAATCTGGCTGTATAAAATGGATGAACTTGTTAAGGCACAATGGCCTGTTCTCATTGCAGTTTTTCTAATGATATAATGTTCCAGAAAGGTATCTGAATCCACTTACTTGTTTATTGGAATGGCGAAGGAGAACCTTCCAGAAGGACAACCATCTCTGAAGCAATCCACCAATCAGGCCTGTATGGTAGAGTGGCCAGACGGAAGCCACTCCTTAGTAAAAGGCACATGGCAGCCCGCCTGGAGTTTGCCAAAAGGCACCTGAAGGACTCTCAGACCATGAGAAACAAAATTCTCTGGTCTGATGAGACAAAGATTGAACTCTTTGGTGTGAATGCCAGGCGTCACGTTTGGAGGAAACCAGGCACTGCTCATCACCAGGCCAATACAATCCCTACAGTGAAGCATGGTGGTGGCAACATTATGCTGTTGGGATGTTTTTCATTGGCAGGAACTGGGAGACTAGTCAGGATAAAGGAAAAAAGATGACTGCAGCAATGTACAGAGACATCCTGGATGAAAACCTGCTCCAGAGTGCTGTTGACCTCAGACTGGGGCGACGGTTCATCTTTCAGCGGGACAACGACCCTAAGCACACAGCCACATTTTGGAATAAGGCTGTAACATAACAAAATGTGGAAAAAATAATGCGCTGTGAATACTTTCCGGATGCACTGTATCTACAGTACAAGTAATATACCACCAACTATTACCATTTTCAGGGAGTTACAACAGAAGTGAGATTATAGGTATTAAGTGCCCAAATGAGATTCTTTTTTTACTGTTTTTAAACAAGTATTGTCACATATGTGTGCTTGGGAGACAACTCCAGGGCTTGTCTAATGGTAATTCCACCACGGGTCGAGGGTTGGCAGTGTCTGTTGATGCTTCTTCTCTCATATCTTCTGTAGATTCTGCCTCATCAGCCTTTTAATTGCTCCACCACCATCTTTCATCAATCCTATTTAAGACTCGTGTCTGAAAAGATGTTATCGTGTTTTTGGCTTGTTAAACAGCCTTTATTATTTTTCATCAATTTTACAGGGATCATCAACTGGTGGGCCTACTCTTTATGGTCTTTCTGTTTGTTTATTACAGTATCTATAGCACACATATCCATTATTTAAGACCCATTGCCGATGTATTATTTTAAAGGGCAGATCTTGCTCTGCCAGAACGTAAATATAGTTGATAAAGAAATTATACTGCATTTCCAAATTGCAACACCAATAGTTGCAAGATTCTTTACAAAATAAATAAATAAATAAAACTCTGAAATGTAGAAAGTAAAAAACATAGATTGTGATTTGTGGTGTTTTTTCGAAAGTTGAAACATACATCTTATTTCGTAGATAACAGTCTGTCCATCACATTGTACACAATTGAATCAGGACATTCAGGAAAACTATGGTGGTGTCCGGTGGCAGGGGTTACCATGATACAACAGTTTGGCCATCTTTGTATTAAGAAAGAAAAACATTGCAATATAGTATTGGGGAATGCAATACAGAATTTTAATAGCAAAACACTGTACCTTAAGTATAGTAAATAGAAAATGAATGATTTAATACAGTTTTTAAAACATTATTGTTCAGTCCTGCTTGTGAGTATTGGGGCTGAGTTTAAAGGGTTAACCTGTCTTGGAAAACTAAGGCCAAATGTACAACCACAATTGTAATTTTCTATAAAATATTGACATTATACAAGTAACAGCACAAGTATCTATCTTTTATCTATCTATCCATTCATCCATCCATTTTCTAACCCGCTGAATCCGAATAGGGTCACGGGGGTCCGCTGGAGCCAATCCCAGCCAACACAGGGCACAAGGCAGGAGCCAATCCTGGGCAGGGTGCCAACCTATCTATCTATCTACTGTATTATTGTTTTTCCTTTCTGAATTATCATTTTTGACCTTGCATGATAATTGTTTAATATCTGATTTTAAACAGTGAAGTACATTGGCAACTTGGAAGCCTTTCTTTCATGTTCAACATGCAGCACGAACAGTATGGTACTGGGCTGGAAGGAGAGAGACAAGGCAGCTCCCCGAACCACGACAATCAGTACAATTAAGGGAATTAATGCCTTTGACTACCATGTGGGGCTGAACTTAATAGGTAATTAATTATGTTTCAGAAGGTGTTAAGAAAGGCCAGGCCACAGAGAAGGGTCCATGGTATTTAGCAGCCTTTGTAGACATTGTATGAAGAGAGCAAGTACTCAGGTTTTATTGTGCATGTGATAGAGATTTCAAGAACTGTGGAGATTGAGAGAATCTGTCAGGCAGACTGTATCTTAATCTTTTACAAATTAATTTTGCATGAGAACTAACAAGACAACATTATAATATAGAGTGATGTCAATGAAGCTGTATATAGGCTAACAGAGTATGCATCTTACAGTAAAAGAAAATATCACCAGTGATCCTGGAGGCACTGAAAGCAGTAATACCTATTTGAAAGGATGTAGCCTATAGTAAAGAAACAGTTTGCAATACTGAGAACAATAGTAAGGCTAGCAAACTGCTACAGACAAAGTATATTCACACTTAGGGTGAGCAGTGCAGATGCTATATGGGAATTTTTTCTGACAAAGATTATTAATTAGAACCAGAAGTGCTGTGTTTGTTTAAACACTAAAAATAATTATTAGCCCATGAAGAACATATTGCTACTTCTAGTACTACTACTACTACTAATAATAATAATTCAATTAATTACCTTCTTAGCATCTATATAATTTGCATAACAGTGTTTTTCTCTTTTATTCTAAACTCTAGCCACGGCTGGTGTCAATAATAAGGTGTGCCTTTGGAATCCCTATGTGATTTCCAAACCAGCTGGCATTCTGCAAGGCCACTTGGCAAATGTAATTGCTGTTCAGTTTATTGTCGGTAAAAAGCAGCTGCTGAGCTTTTCAAAAGATAAGGTGAGTTTTTTTTTTTAGCTGTATATAAATCAAAGACTGTAAAACTGATCACTGTTTTATTATACAGTTATGAAATGTACTGAGTCTCAAGCCATATACTTTATTGTCCAGATAATGCATTTTCCTTTTCATTGTTTAAAAAGGACAAGAAAGGACATTCAAAGCTTGGCATAGTTAGCCTGTATTGGCGGCCACTTAGAAGAATGAATGTCTATTGTTCTCTGTTTTTAATCTTATGTAAATCCATGATTTTAGTCGTGTACCTGCTCTTTTACAAGTTCTCATCTCCATTGTGATGCTGAGTAATTTCAGTTGAATGACATTTTTATTTCAGTTTTGGAAAAGTGCTTTTCACTAACATATTTTATATACATAAATGTCATGTGGTTTTCCATTTTCTGTTCCTGGAGAAAGCAGTAGTCAAACAAGACCTACCTAAACCTAGACAGACCATTGCAGCCGGCTGCTCTCGATCCAGAGGACCAACAGCTCTACTCTGAGGTCCTTGCAGATTTTTAAGCTCTCCTCCCTGCCATTGAGAATGAGGTTAGCTGCCCTAAAAGGAATCTCATTCGGGCACTTAATACTGATAATCTCACTTCTGTTGCAACTCCCTGAAAATTGTAATAGTGAGGTTGAATTTGGGACACTGGCATCATCACATCTAACTGGAAAATGGGACTTGTCATTCCTATCTGGAAAGGGAAGGATGATTGCCAGATTTGTGGCAACTACAGGGGGATACTGCTCTCAGTGCTGGGTAAGGTCCTTGCAAGGGTTATCCTCAATAGGATCTGTGATCACTTACTCACCTTCCAATGACAGAAGCATCTGGTTTTACACCTAAGAAGTCTACCATCGACCACATCCTGCCACTAAGGGTTCTCTTGTAGCGCAAATGCGAATATTGGCAGAGTTTCTTTGCAGACTTTGTCGATTTTCATTTCAGTTGATCAAGCTGTCCTTTGGGACATCCAGAGACTTCGCAGGATCCCCTCAAGATTGCTGGATATCACGGCTGGTCTGTACACTGATACAGTGAGCGCTGTGCAGAGTAGAGGCAGAACCTCTGCGTTTTTCCCCAGTTAATTCTGGGGTTTGTCAGGGGTGTGTTCTTGCACCTATTCTGTTCAATGCTTGCATGGACTGGATGTTGGGCAAGGTCATGGGGTCCAGTGACTGTGGGGCATCTGTTGGTGAAAAAAGATTCACTGATCTTGACTTTCCCGACAATGCCATGATGCTCTCCGAGTCAATGGAGGCTCTGATCGGGGCTCTCGAGAGACTGAGCGAGGAGTCTGAGTGTCTGGGTATGTGAGTGTCCTGGATAAAAACAAAGATCCAGGCCTTTAATGACCTCTTAAGCACAGCCATCGGCAGTGTGTCTGTCTGTGGAGAGAATGTCGAACTTGTTGAGAGGTTTATTTACTTTGGCAACAACATTTATATCTCTGGTGACTCTTCCTATGAAGTCAGTAGATGGACTGAGCATGGGGTGTCATGAGGTTGATGGAAAAGGGTGTGTAGTGCTCCTGATATCTTTGCGAAAGAGTCCTGGTGCTTCCCATTTTGCTATATGGTTGATACACATGGATGCTGAGACAAAGACTGGACTCCTTTGGTACTTTGTCTGTTCGGAGAATCCTTGGGTACCATTGGTTTGACTTCCAGTCGAATGAGTGGTTACTCACAGACTCCCAAATGAGGCACATTACCTGCTCTGTGAGGGAGCATCAGCTATGGCACTACAACCATTTGGTGTAATTCCCCTAGGTTGATCCGGCTCACAAGATTCTCATTTTTGTGGACCCGAGCAGCTGGATCAGGCCAAGGGGATGCACACTTAATACCTGGCTGCAGCAGACAGATGGTCATTTCTGGGGGATGAGACTAGACCGAATGTCTGCCAGGGGGGTTGCCAACCAGTATCCTGAGCTGTTTCATTGTGTGTTACTAGTGCATGCTCCCTAACCTGACCTGATCTGTTACAAATGTACATTGCTTAATAGAGTGGCTTTGCCTGAGGACTTATACTACCCCTCCCACCATTGGAAAGAATGCTAGCATTACTGCTGTTATTGTTAAACTGATCCATTAATCAATCTCATGTTTACCTTCTGAACAATACCCTGAGGCACTTTACCTCCCCTATATGAAGCAGCCACTCCCCTATCACCTGCAGAAAGCAAGCTACTCTTCCAAGACTGGACCATATAACCTCAGAATGGCCTGGGGATCTATGTCTGTTGCAAGCAAGAAGAACATCTCATCTACTAATAACAAAACCTCATGTATGCATTCTGAATCTTAGTTGTGCCGTAATATCACCTTCCTGAAAATAAGAAACATTACAAGAGACAATGCATACCTTTGGCAGAGTTTGGCTTAATTTCAAGTAAGCAAACACAACTCTCACTGTAGAAATACAGGGACTGAATGTAATGCAGCAGCATCACTGAAACTCCATGCTATTACATCACATTTCATAAGATACCACAGGATATGCAAATATAAGTCATTCACAGTCCACAAATTATATAAAGATATAACTGACAAAATTCTGAGAGCTAATCTGCTGTTCACAGTGCTACTCCGGGACATGAGTTTCAACTACTGGATGGAGTCTCAACTTCACTAAAGGCTGATGGCCTTCCTAAGGTGGCTGATGGGTGTGAATCCTTGTTAAATGAAACATTATTAAACTTGGCTCAGAGCTTGCAGATCTCTAATGAGTATTACCTTTTCTCATGATTTGCATATGTGCCTGTATCTCCTTCTAATTGAGGGAGATATTGAAACTGTTAAATGTTGTTCCACATATTACCCAGTATTCCATTATCCCTAATTTTGTCTTTATACTGACTAGTTGTGGGTGAGTCCAGTTGGTTTTTTGTATAATGTTATTCCCTACCCAACACCATAAATGTATTTTAACGGATTCATGTATTAAAATATTTGTTCATGGCACCGTAGTGGTAGCATGTTGCATGCTCATTGGACATGAATGTAAGAATTTTGATTTATTCTGTACATGCGACAATTCTAGTACTATTAGAAGTACTAGTAAAACTACTACTACAACATCTAGTTTTCCCACTTTTTAAAATGACAACCACCACTCCAGTAAGTTAGTCGTTAATTATTATGTATGCCTACTACACAGTACAGAAGAAGTGTGTTAAACAAAACAGCACCACGAGACATAGTGTTAATATTTCCAGCCAAATTCCCGCCACTCCTAAGATCTTGTTATTTATGAACTTTTTAAAATACACTTGGTTTTGAAGATGGTGCTGAGATATGCATTTAGATGTTGATCAATGTGCTTATTCCTCTTCTTGGCAAATTTCTCACTGAGACAGAGCCTTATCTTGACACTCCACAAAGCCTTTCTTGGTTATAGATTTTTTTTGTAGACTAGCTGCCCAAAAGTCCTAATCAAACTGTAGACTTTGCAAGGAATTTCTTTAATATTACAGTTTTATCCATTGTTGGTGTCCACCAAGGAATGCTAGGGTTGCCACCAGGGCAATCATGAACCAGCTTTTTGCTATTCTTCTTTCAGCTGCCTACACTATTGAAGATTTGAACAAGTTCTATTTTCCACTGGCACTTTCCCAGGGCACCCAAAGCCTCTGTGATCATCCCAGCACCTGCTCAGGGTTTCTGAGCCAGCTCCCTTCCAAGTACAAATTAGTTGACAAATCAACACTTCCTTTGCCTGAATGTCCAGAACAATAAGCCCAAGTTTAGAGGACATGATGACGAAGTCAGGCTTTCACTCAGGCTCAAGGATTAACTGAATTACATGATTTTGAAAGAATCTGCATGTATGTAATTGTTTTTGTTTTGTCATATGTTTATGTTACAAAAATATGGTTTATAAGTGAAAGCATTGCAATTATTTATACACACCTAAATTGCAGTCACTACATGCTAGTCATTTTAGTGTTGGGTAAAGTAGAATGAGAGGAAGATTCAGCACATGACATGCAATGGTACAATATTCATTTTAAAATGTTCCTGAAAAATGCTTCAAATAATAATAATAAGAAATGCAAATTTTTGTCATAGGTGGTTTAAGTATAAAATGTAATACCTGTGCAGTGCTACTGCTCCATTACAATAATGTTTTGTCAAATATGGTAATGTGTATGCAGAAGCCTTCAATCGAACATTCTAAGTGTTACGTTATGTTTAACAAATGAGAAGCTCTCCTATATAGTGCATAGTATCATGGATATTAACAATAGAATTACCAAAGCCTACGAAAACACTCATAAATCAGGCCCACTTTAAATCCCTTCGCACCTCTCCGTCAGCATCTTTTGTCTTGTAAATGTGACGATCAAGACAAGCAGCAAGCAGCCTGTTATACCATCCCCCCACTGCCGCAGAAAGGGCAAGAAGTTCTTCCAGTTCCAGCCTTGATTATCTTGGAGTAAAGTGCTGGAGTTTTAGAGAGGAAATAATAGATCATTGTTTGGAACACATGCATTTCATGTGTGTTGCGTGTCTACAACAATCTACAATATGTAAATACATCGTTAAAGCAGAAATGTTTCATGTTTTAGTAATAAATAACAAATGTGTGAAGGCTGATGTCCAAATATCAAATCAACACTTTCACAAAAGGTGCAAGTGCAATACGACAGCTTCCATGGTACAGCAGTAAAAACTGTTCAAAGGTCCCGAGTTTGAAACCAGCTCCTCTGAAAATTTACCGTTTTGAGTAGTGAGCTGGGGCCTCATGCATAACGCCATGCGTAGAATTCGCACTATAACATGATGTAAGCACAAAAGCCAAAATGTGCTTACGCACAGAAAAATCTAGATGCAGAAATCTGTGCGTACTCCAACTTCCATGTTCTTCTGCTACATAAATCCTCGTCAGCGTGAAAAGTAACGCTCGTGCACGTGCCTTCTGTCCCGCCCCAACTCCTCCCAGAATTACGCCTCTATGAATATGCAAATCAATATAAATAGCCCTTAAGCTCAGCCTTCTGTGAAAAGACAATGGGAAAAGCACGGGGGATAATATAAGAATTTCAGCGAATAACAAGTGGAGGTAAGGAAAAACTTACTATTTGTTGGTTTAAACAGTGGTATAATCAACAAAAGAAAGTTGATCGAGTGACGGAGTGTCGGAGAAACTCGAAAGCTCAAGTCCACAAAGTACTCGAAATAAAAAAGAGGTTGTCACATATCCAAGTCGCTGTAAAAAGGCGAGTCGTAGCCCAATGTCTGAGTGTCGTATGAAAGCTTATTAGGGTACAGAGAAAAAAAAATAGGCACACAGTAGGAAAAAAGCAGGAAATGTCAACTTTAATCTCAAAATTTCCACTTTAATCATGTAGTTTATTTTGTCATTAAAGTAGAACATCATAAACTTCATCTTAAAATCGATTAATTTACTAGTTTCTCAAATCCCATGGTAACTAAAGTAACATGTTAAATGCTTTGTTTTGTATTTGCTCTGTGTGTGAATCACTACGTGGTTCTTAAACCAGCTTTTTGTTCCTCTGACAGGACACAGAATCCATTACATTCATGATATTACAGCTGTCTGAATAATTAAAATACTGAGATGTATACGTGATACCTTTTTCATGATAATAGGAATGAAAGCATGTTATTAAACATGGGAACACAGTGGCAGTACTCTCTCTTTCAAACATACTAACCCCCAATTCCTGTCCTTACTTTTCTTTCTCCAAATACCCAATCGCCACACAATCAGCTCTGTAACAGACGTTAAGCCATCTGTAAGCTTACAATGATGATTCTTCAAAACTTTTAAGGAACATTGAAATATCTTCGTAGTACGTGTTTAATTATTCTATCCATCTATCCTTCCAGCATTCAGCAATCGATCAGGACCAATCTGTGAACTAGCTAGCGCTGTGGCACCATGTCCTCACATGTTTAGTTATTAACAATACAGATTATTTAAATGAATTTAGTTTTATCTGTATAATATAATAAACATATTTTGCTGCATTTCATCTTAAAAATGATATTGTCATCATATGTAAATACGCGCTTTATAAAGTGGCGCAGGTTGTGCAATATTATAACTGAAGCGCAAGTTTACAGTGAGGTAATTGTACTTATAAGTACAAACAGTTCTATAAGGAGCACTTGATGGACTGATTGACTGTGTTTAAAGTTCTTGGGATGAAACTGTTTCTGAACCACGAGGTCCGTAAAGGAAAGACTCTGAAGCGTTTTGCCGTGGCTGAGGCAGCATGTGCTTGATGCTGTATCCCAATAATTCTCTTTCCGATCAGCTGCTGCTGTGATTCACCACACAGACGCAGTAATATAAATACTCAGAGTTGTGCAGTGAGAGTAATATGGAAAAAGATGATCCGCTGTGGCAACCCCTAGCGGGAGCAGCTGAGAGAAGAAAAAGAAGGTGCTGTGAGAGTAACAACGCTAAAGCAGTTATGGTATTTAGAATACTATGGCTATTCCTTGGATCATTATACAGTATTGTTACAGGTTAATTACAACCAGATTCATTACACTAATAAACAATATGCAGTTAGTTTCAGTGTTTTTATAAAGCCACGTCAGGAATGTGTATCTAAGAAAGAAAGGGTAACCACACAGGAACAGTAGCACTGCTTTGACGCTGGGTGCCGCCAGTCTGCAAAACTGAGCGGAGAACTTGCATACGACAGGGTATGAGGTACCGTGGAAATGTGCGTGGCTTTACGCCAAGTTTAGGTTTTATACATTGCGATTTGAACGTGGAAACGTTCTTACGCAACATTTCTGTGCGTACACACCGTTTATACATGAGGCCCCTGCTCACTAAAACAAACAACGCTGATGGAGAGGTGCGAAGGGATTTAAGGTGGGCCTGATTTACGAGTTTTTTCGTAGGCTTTGGTAATTCTAGTGTTTAAAGGTGAAATGGGGCAGCTGCTTAGATCTGTAGTTCACATTTCGATTTTTTGTGGCTCGTAAAAGGTCCATTAAGCAAATGTGATAAGAAAAGAAAACACTTTTATGTACCGAGCCACAAAGAGAAAAACTAATGTATAGTTTATGCTTATTCTCTAGTAAAAAGTAAAATTTTGGCTTTTATTTTTTGGCACAGGTTCTCAGAGTATGGGATGTGCTTTCTCAGCTATGCATCTATCGTATCTCTAGCATATTCCCAAAATGCACTGGCTTTCATACGTTGCTCTTCTTTGAAGAAGATCATGGTAGACTTTTTCTGACCTTTAATGGACAGATTTCCTTACTTGAATTAAAGCAGGAGACAGGGAAGAGAATAACCAGCCATGAGAAGAGTGTTACTTGCGTGCTTTACAATAGTGTGTTTAAACAGGTAAACTGCTTTTTAATATTGATCTATTAAAACAATCTTTTATAGTATTATTTTTTGGTCCACGTTGTAAAATCTGTAGATGTTACAAACTAGACACACAGAATATAATTTTCCATCTTGATGATATTTTCTCTAATATTATTGTAGTGTCACATTCTTGTGATAAAATGTACATTTTCTGGCTGTATCAAAACAGTGCAATATGTAAATGTTTTATTAAAGTTCTATATGTCATTATTTTATATGGCACCTCTGATCATTGTGTTTCCAATTTAATGACAGTTCTGTTTTGCAGGTAATTAGCTCAGATATTGATTCTACTGTTACCTTTTGGATGATTGACACTGGCCAGAAGATTAAACAGTTCACTAAATGCCATGGCAATGCAGAGATCACTACAATGGCTCTTGATGCCTCAGAAACCCGACTTTTCACAGCTGGCACAGATGGAACAGTAAAGGTCAGGTCATATTACAGTCATAATCTGCTAATTAGAGGAATGTATCCACTACATAAAGTATATTAATGAAAATACAGACTACATATAAACTCCTTATAACTGTTGCTTAAAATTGTATTTCATATTGTAACTAGTTAGATTGAAGAATCAGTTCTGCTAATGTAACTCAAATTCCAAAAATGTTCTTACTTTCTTGTGGAAGTGATTTAAATAATAACAAAACAAATAATTTTTAAACTCACTTAATCCAGTTAAGGATTACAAGGAGCAGAAGCCTAAGCAGGCACACAAGACAGGTTTCAACATTTGAACAGAGCATCTGCTCATCGTAAGGATAATAAGGAAACAGCAAAAAATTAAAGGAATTGAGGAAGCTTGTAATAAGATATAACATAAAAGGATTACGGAAAAAAAATTCTTAGTATTTACTTTAACTTTAAGACAATTGTTAATTTTCCATAAAATATCATGTCTTTTGCTCATTATTCAAACATGCATTATGGCTTTCATGACCATTATTTAATCTTTTTCTTTTTTTTCCACAGGTTTGGGATTTTAATGGCCATTGCCACCACAAACTAAATGCTGGACAAGATCAATCTGCTGAAATATCCCAGATTCTGGTGCTTAAGAGGACAATTTTGATTCTTGGGTGGGAAAGGTAAAACCATAATACATATTTGAATATCATTGTATCTGAAACTCAAAGGGGAAGCAAAAATTACAGAGACTGGTGTAATATACCAAAACATCTTGGTTACCAAAAAGTAGGCTAGGAAATCTTCAAAAAGAAAACTTACACACAGGAATACCAACAACAACAACATGTATTTATATAGCACATTTTCATACAAATGATGTAGCTCAAAGTGCTTTATATGATGAATAAAAGAGAAAAAAAAAAGACAAAGAATTAAAATAAGACAACACTAATTAACATAGAATACGAGTAAGGTCCAATGGCCAAGGAGGACAGAAAAAACAAAACAAAAAAACTCCAGACCACTGGAGAATAAAATAAAATCTGCAGGGGTTCCAGACCATGAGACTGCCCAGCCCCCTCTGGGCATTCTACCTAACATAAATGAAACAGTCCTCTTTGTATTTAGGGTTCTCAGGGAAGGACTTGATGATGATGGTCATGTAGACTTCTAGCTTTTAATCCATCAATGTAGGAACATCATGGTGCTTTGATTAGGTGGTGGTGGTGCAGCTTGCCACCAAAGAAAACCGGGAAAAGAAACGGGAGAGAGTAGGGGTTAGTACGGATTTTAGAGTCACCATGAACAGTTATGATAATAAATACAATATACAGAGTATCAAGATTAAATTAAAATGAAGTAATGAGAAGGCCATGTTAAGATAATGAGTTTTTAGCAGTTTTTTTTAAAGTACTCCACTGTATTAGCCTGGCGAATTCCTGTTGGCAGGCTATTCCAGATTTTATGTGCATAACTGCAGAAGGCCACTCCACCTCACCACTTCTTTTAAGGTTAGGTCTTGGAACCACAGACCATGTTCTGGAAGTGTTTCTATGGGGATATCTATCAGTCTTTGGAATGAGATAATTGCATATTAAAGACTATTCTGGATTGACTGCCCATATTCTTCTCACTTATATACAGTTTGGTAGCACTCCCTGCTAAAAAGGCTATGGGCTGCCAAATATTTTTTTATTGTTTGGAACATATATTAATACATAAGCCAAAGCCATATTTCTGTTTTTAGTAGCAATGATGGTGGCCTTTATTTATGTATATAATTGAAAAGGTGTTATTGTCAGGAAACTACTAATGTTATTATCAAGCAACATAATGGAACATGAACATTAACAACCTTAAATGTTTTTTCATCCCCTGTTCTCCATGGTGTGGTCCACCAATGCGTCATCCAGATCAATACACACCTGAAGACAAGTAGCATCATTGTCACAGGCGGCTTGGCACATCTGTACTGGTATCCTCTGAAATTCTTCTGTGATAGCTGCACATAGTTGAGCCACATTGTGGTTGTGACGTTGATACAACTTGTCCACAGCAAAAAGTCTGGTGGGGTCAAATCGGGAGACCAAGTCGGATATTTCATAGGCCCACGTCGGCTGATCCAGTGTTGCGGGAATGTTTTGTTCAACTACTGTTGCACTGGTATGGCATAGTGTGGCAGTGCCCAATCTTGCTGCCACCACAGATCATCAATGTCCAGTCATTGTTACTTACTTTCTCAGGCTATATAGTGATGTCATTTGCAGTACTTTTTGTGCAGTAGTTTAAATGCTACAGCCTGTAAAACGTCATCTACATAAATATGGGCCACCCTGTATATTATATTATATTATATTCCTAATATGTTGACTTCAATAGTTGTAAATTCTAACTCTAATCAATTTGCACTCATTTCTCAACCTTTTTCCTGCTTCTGCATTCATAAATGTGCTTTTCCAAGATTCATTACAATTTTCCGGTTGAACACGTTCACCCAATTCTTCATCCAGCCTTCAGAATGGAAGGGAGGAGTTCAACATCTGGATGACATTCTCTGTGCAGCATTCCTACCGCCACACACCTTAGTCACAGGTAGGTATATTGCCTTAGGCTGGTCTTTCTCAGGCAAATGTGATACACAGTACTGCCATGTTCTTGAAATCTATTTGCAGTTAATTGTCAGCTCATATGAAATGGGGGTAAATGATAAATAGATGTGTATCATTGTTTGCATCTTCAGTTATATAAACAGTCATATTCATTATGAATAGTTTACATTAAAGTCGGTTCAGTGAATGAAGTTGCTGCCTCATGGGAGCATGAGAAAGGTGGTATGCAAATAAAATGTATTGTAATCATTATTATTACCCATGGGCTGGGTTCCTTTGCTGTACTTTGGTGTTCAGTGTATATGGAATTTGCTTCTTCACTCTTTCTCTGTGGATTTTCCTATTGGTTTTCTGTTTTTTTCTGTCACTTCACAAAGACATAGTGTTAATGGAAATTTGCCCAGTATGGGTATGAGCATGAGTGGGCTTTGCAACCAACTGACATCCAGGGTTGGTTCCAGCTTTACGACCAATGTTACCAAGATAGGCTTTGAAAGACTTTGTATTGGATTAAGTGAGTTACATTAGTTTGGATTTAGTAACACACATAAACTAAATGGAATCATATAATACAAAATACATTCCAGAGTTGTTATTTAACCCTTAATTGTAGGTACTGTACAGTACATCTCTGTGGCTGATTTAATAAACATTATGTATCGTGACTCACATGGAAACACAGAGAGACACATAGCTAATTAAGCCAGAAGTGTATCAACAAAACAATGGATTAGTAATTTACTTCTTTTGAACAAAATGGAAGCAAAAAATCACTCTTCATCATTTATTTTGGGCATTAATGTATAGTAAGTAATTTGAAAAATGTTTTTCTTTATGAAATAGCTTGATAGCAGTCCAATAAAATACTTCAGTATTCTGCCATAGCAGCTGAACTTTGGATTAGCCCTTGTTTGCAGCAATGGACTTTCTCCTGGCAGATTTTAGATTAAATTAGCAGAGGTGTTTTATATCATTCATATCTTCATTTTATCACATGAAGTTCTGCAATTATATTTTTGCTCACGGGATTGGGAGTGTGGTGTAGAGGCTTCTTGAATTGCCCTGTTAAGGGAATGAGTGCTGCCAGTGGATGAGAATGCTTGTGGGGTTTTTTTGCATATTACTCAGCTATGCCAGCCCCAGCTTGTAGAGAATTGACCTCAGGCAGGGCTTTGATGTGTGCATTTGGGTTAGGATCACCTTAGATGATGGAAGAGACTTTATGACCCCCCAGTTGAGCATTACACCTTCATGGAGGGGGAGTTATGAAGGAAGAAGCCATTAAGTTAAGCTGTAGTAATAGTAAATTACTTACTGTGCCAAAAGGAGGACAAGAGGCAAACCAGAAATAAAATAATTGTTGTCTAAGATAGCACCCCATATAACCCTAAATAAGACGAGTCTGAGAATATAATGTAAAAATATAATATATGATTGGTTTTGGTAATCCATTTCAATGTCACGTTGCCCTTTTGTCAGTGCATTTTGCAATTCCTGTGACCGGACCAGAAAAGAACCCAAAAGATGGTCAAGGACGGGCAATGATTTTCAGAAAGTTTTTATAAAACACACACACCTGGCAGAGAAAAACAAACCTCCACTTAACACTTTGTTCTGACCATTAAATTCCTCCCCATATGAATACCTGCCATCAGATTTTTTTTTTTCTCTTTAAAAGCCAGATTAGTGACCATGTTGTTTCCTGTAGGTTAAAAAAATTGTTCTCCTCTATGTTTTTTAAGACCAATAGCTTTTTGTTTTTTTTTCCCCACACTCTTCCTGTGTTTGCACATTTTATTTACTGTGTTTACAGTCTACAGATAATTTGCCTGATGTATTGGCAATGCCAGTTACTTCTGTAATTATAAGCAGTCTGTGATGACTGGAGTTCCATCCAGTGTAAATGTCTAATTTATAGAATAAGCAAATTGGATGGAAGAGAGCAATTGTTTTCTTATACAGAATTATATTTTTGTGCTCGCTTTCACACTATCTATCTCTCTATCTCTCTATCCCTCTGTCTGTCTGTATATCAAATAATGGATATACTGTACATTGATCATACCAATATGGGCATTGTCTGTAGTATATCTACACAAAACATCTTTATACTCTTTTCATGTGGATAAGAGGACTATTAATTTAGCTCTGTGTTATAGCTGGATGCACTTCAAACTATGATGCCTTGAAAAAGTAATAGCTTCTAACATATTTTCATATGTAAAAGTCTCCTCTCACCGAAAAGTACTAAAGAATTGAGTAATAAAAAACAAAACTGAAATATCATCAGTCTTCTAAGAATTCATGCAACTGGCTCAGGCCTTTGCCAACATTGGTTGAGTAATGTTTGTAGATGGACCTCAGTTTTCAGAATGTAGTATACTTTCTGCCAAAAGTCTAACTGGACCACATAAGTTCATTCATTTTCTTCATTTCATATGACTACATTATTGGTCTGGTATGATGACTTGGTTTATTGTCCTGTTGAAACACATACATATCTAGGTTGCATTTTCTAGAGAAGGATCTAGATTTCTATCCATTATTTCATACTATTTTCCCCCATGCAAGTTTTGGCCATTCCCTGCTGTTTTAAAGCCAGCATGTTTGTATCATCACTATACTTTACAGTGGGACTGGTGAGACCAGTCTGCTATTCAGTGTTTAATCACACTGTGGCTCTTTACATGGAAAGAAAAAGAGAGAGAGGTGAGTTTTCCCCAAGTATTCATTTAAAATTTCAGACAACAAAATGTGAAAAAAGTGTTGGGAGTAGAATACATTTTCAAGGTACTGTAGGCCTCATTAGTGCTATTTAATTTCCAAGTTATACCCATTATATATAGTAAGTTTACTTTGTAAAATGTTTGAAGTTGTGTTTATAAATAAATATTTTATGTAAGTAAAAATAAGAGTATTTAAGATATTGTTTTAGTGATGCCATTATTTTTTTAAGCTAAGCATTATTTTCCTAATTTTTGAATAGGTTCAATAAGGAGCCTCACAAATTTTACATTTCTATGTTTCTATTTTATGTAGGCAGCTATGATGGTGAAATCATAATATGGAACAGCAACACAGAAAATGCTTCTCGTAGGCTACACTCAGAAAGTAAACGAACGCTTAAGTCGAAATCAGGTGAGGCGTATACATGTGTTTTCGAAAAAGTATACTTTCTAAGTTCTACAGTTGAAAGATTACAATATAGCTTGACCCCAAAACATCTTCTCTTTCAGACAGCCAAATACATAAGTTAAGAGCCTCAGGCAATGTTCATCGCCGAGGCTCAATATATCCTTTCAAGAATGATAGATCTCCCAGTGCTGTCAGTGAAGGTGATGCAGAATGTAACTATACAGTGACGAGGCTTTGCTTTCTGGAAGCGAGGAATAACATGTCTGCTGCAGGTTAGTATATGGAAATGTTCATATGTACTCAGAACCGCCACTCCCTATACACAGAGTATGCAGTCTGCGTAGGGCAACAACTCCCAGAGGGGCACCATCCCAGCTGCTCAAAAAAATTGTTTTTATATATTATAATAATAAATTAATATTAATAATATACATATACAAATAAACAAAAATATAAATGTATATATTGCATTTTACGGTGAGCATAGAGTAGGCTAAGCACGCGTGATGGCGTGCGCCCTCATGTATTTACTTTTATTTGAATAAAGTTCTATAGTAGGTGTTTTTTTTTATTATTTTATTTTAACTTCCGTAATATTTGGGGGAGGTGGCACAAAAGTAAATTTCTGCCTTGGGCACCCATTTGGCCAGCAGCGGCCCTGTATGTACAATTTCACCCCATGCACTTGTGTTTGTGTATATATATATATATATATATATATATATATATATATATATATATATATATATATATATATATATATATATATATATATATAGTTTATTGTCAAATAATGCAAAGAGTATGCAACACTTGTTTCGCCCTTATTTGGGCTCATCAGGCGTACATACTCCACTGCACCCCTCGCAGGGATCGAACTTCATATGTCAGCATCAGAGACAAAGTCCCTTTACGCTGCACCACGGCATGTGGTTTGTTTATTTGACAGCCTGGAGACACACTTTCTGGTCTTCCAGTCCATGATCCACGAAACTAAGGGAGCATCCAACTCAAATAACAATAGCATTAACCCCCCCAGTCTGGGATGCTGGATGGACTTAAAAGCACATGAGAAATCAAAGAACATAATCCTAAGAGTTCCTCCTGGCTTGTCTAGATAACTGTAGGCATAGTGTAGTAGGTAGATACTGGCATCTTCAACCACAGTCCTCACCTGGTAGGCAAATTGGAGGGAGTCCAATGCTGACCTAACCTGGGGGCGAAGTATTTCCAGGACCAATCTCTCAAAAACTTTCATTATATGTGCGGTGAGTGCCATTGGCATGTAGTCAGATGGGGCACTGTGATGGGCCTTCTTTGGAACATGAACCAAACAGGATGCTTTCCACAGCACTGGCACCTTTTGAATACTCAGGCTCATGTTGAAAATCCTTAGTAGCGCACCACAGAACTGTAAGGCACAGATTTTAAGCCCCCCTGGGCTAATACCATCAGGGCCTGCCGCCTTGGCAGAATGAAGTCTGTGTAGTTCTCTCATGACTTGGTCTTCAGTAAAGGTGATGGATGGTTTGTTGTTATCAGCATTGTAGACAGAAGTGGGTTCAGCCAGTAAGGGCGGAGGAGGCAGTGATTTTACACACCCCTTCCCTTGTGATGAGGGGTTGGTGTGGGGCAACAGTGAGCTAACAAGGCACTAATGGAGGTATCTAGGGGTATGTTGTCAGCCATAGATGTGGAGCTGCAGGGCAGGTTGGACTGAGACATGTTTTCACACTTGTTAAAAACTGATTAAATTCATTGACCTTTTCTCTGTCACCCTCAGCCCCCCAGCAACTACAATTAAAGCCAGTGATTTTCTTCATACTCTTTCACACCTCTCTGGCGCTGTTCTGCTGCAGCTTTTGCTCCAGCTTTATCCTATAGCTGTGCCTTCTCTCTTTTATTTTAATGGACAACTATTTCTGTACCCTCTTCATTGCTTCTCTGTCTTCTTTTTCTTCATCTTTCGGCTGATCCCGTTAGGGGTCACCACAGAGGATCATCTTCTTCTATATCTTTCTGTCCTCTGCATCTTGTTCTGATACACCTATCACCTGCATGTCCTCTCTCACCACATCCATAAACCTTCTCTTAGGCCTTCCACTTTTTCTCTTTCCTGGCAGCTCTATCCTTAGCATCATTCTCCCAATATACACAGCATCTCTCCTCTGCACATGTCAAAACCAGCGCAATCTCGCCTCTCTGACTTTGTCTCCCAACCATCTAACTTGAGTTGATCCTGTAATGTACTCATTTCTAATCCTATCCATCCTTGTCACACCCAATGCAAATCTTAGCATCTTTAACTCTGCTACCTTCAGCTCTGTCTCCTGCTTTCTGGTCAGTGCCACTGTCTCCAACCCATATAACATAGCTTACTTACTACCGTCCTGTAGACCTTCCCTTTCACTCTTGCTGATATCCATCTGTCACAAATCACTCCTGATACTCTTCTTCACCCATTCCACCCTGCATGCACTCTCTTTCTTTTTCACCTCTCTACCATAATACACACTTACTCTGTACTGTTGATTCCAAGTATTTAAACTCATCCACCTTCGCCAACTCTACTCCTGCACCCTCACCATTCTACTGACCTCCCTCTCATTTACACACATGTATTCTGTCTTGTTCCTACTGACCTTCATTCCTCTCCTCTCTAGAGCATATCGCCACCTCTCCAGGGTCTCCTCAACCTGCTCCATACTATCCCTACAGATCAAAATGTCATCAGCAAACATCATAGTCCATGGGGACTCCAGTCTAATCTTGTCTGTCAACCTGTCCATCACCATTGCAAATAAGAAAGGGCTCAGAGCCGATCCCTGATGTAATCCCACCTCAACCTTGAATACCTCCATCACTCCTACTGTAGGCCTCACCATGGTCACACTTCCCTTGTACATATCCTGTACAACTCTTCCCTTCTTTTCATTCAGAAGGGTTTTACTGTCTTTGGTGACCCATGGCTTGTTGTTAGGGAAGCAGATTTTAAAGGCACTGTGTTGTCCACATAGAAATTAATGTATTTTGTGAATCAGTCCATGAGACCATCAGTGTCTTCCAAATAAGGGTTGTAAAGAACATACCAATCTGTTGCCTGGAAACAGTCCTGCAGAGCTACACTGGCTTCCTTTGACCACATCCTCATGGTCCTAACAGTGGCACACTACCTCTTCACAAGTGGCACATAAAGGGGAAGGAGGTACAACAGGTTGTGGTCCGATCTGCACAGAGGAGGAATGGCTGTACAACTGTATGCCTCTTTAACATTAGCATATATTAAATCCAATGTTTTATTCTCCCTGGTGGGACAATTTACAAACTCGATGAAGGTACTAAGCATGTTCTTCAGGGAAACGTGATTAAAATCTCTGGAAATGAGGACGAAAGCATCCGAATGTTTCATCGGGATTCACGTAGTGACCATGTGGATGATGTCACACACTGTCATTGCATTAGTCGATGGAGTGATATAAACAACAATGGTGATTGCATGTAATATGGGAGTAGTCCAACTGCTCACAGTTCAATGTCCAGGCTACAGATAAGTTCTTTAATCACAGTGTCACCTGGGTGGCACCATTGTTTATTTACAGACAGAAGCCTACCACCTCTGCGCTTTCCACTTTCAGCCTGTGTTCTATCCACCCAAACTCAGTGAAAGCCAGCGATGTCCACAGCAGAGTCAGGAATAAGCTTGTGCAGCCACGTATCTGTAAAGCACATTAAACTGCACTTGCGAAACTTTCCACAGAATTAATAATACTGAAAATGTCAAAAGGAATGAATACTTTTCGAAACTACTTTATATAATTTTGATATAATTTGGAAAGGTCATAATTGAAATAGTCTTTTTATTATTTATTTATTTATTTATTAGTAATTAACTATATGAGTAATAAACTTAAAAACAATTAAACTGCTAATATCGTCACCATTACTTAATAACAAATGAATAAGATACTGTACTTTCATGTTATTTATTTTTCCAAATACTGAAATGTTGATCTCTGTGTTTAATCAGAAACATCACTATTCATTTCTCACAGTCCAAATATATAGGAATACAATTTTACAAATTAGGGGTTTCTGCCCCCTGCTCGCTTCACTCACCAACCACTGGGACGGGTGCTATGCACTAGCCACTTCGTACAATTCAAACAGATTGATATTTTCATGGGAATTGTTACATGTGCATAATAGAACTAACTACTTTACATTACAACTAGCAAAATACCCGCACTTCGCCACATACTGCCTTAGAATTTTTATTAAGAAGAAAATTTAAACTTTTTTAAACTGAGGGAAAATATACCCATTATTATTTGTTAAGGATCTCTTTGTGTACCACATTGTGAGTTCGGCCCTCCAGTTGTAATATGACCAAGCTATGCTCTGAGCTTACTCTTGAGCATGCAACGTACAGTTGGCCATGTGAACAGTAATCTTGTTTCAAATCTCACAGCTTGGATTGCTGCTGTCATAATCGGTTTGAGTTTCATGGTTTGTTTCAATTACAACAGTATTTGTAGGACTTGTGTTGAAGAGACATTCGGCATCTGTCAAGCATTGTAAGTATACAACTGGTTTCATCGATAACTTCACATCCAGCTTTTGAGAGTTTAAACATTCATAAACATCAAAGTGTCCACTACTGAAATCGTCACCTGTCAATCGAAGATGTTTAAGAGGCATTGGCGGTTGTCAAAAGTTGTAAAATATTTGGCCCTTTCGGTACACTTGAAAGCGACAACCGAACAATTCAGTGGCAGCCATCAACTCACATGCAGAACCATAGGTGAAGGGCTTAAGCATTTCACTCTTATAGTGCTCCTGTGTAGTATAATCATCTCCTGTACCGTCATCAGTCCACACCTTGAACCTGTCCCAGTCATTCAATACATAAGATACAATGTTCCTCCGGATATCAAGAGTGAGCCTGATATGGCCGTGCAATATTTAACAAAGAGAATGGAAAAGGTAGGTGCCATCTCCTGGCATGGAAACCACTCGGTAACTGACAGTTCTTTGATCGATGGTGATTACCTCGATAGACATGTTAATGGGGGTACGGTTGGAATGATAAAGGAAATGGGTACCTGAACACTGTAAAGTAAGTCTAAAATACCTACGCAAAATTTCTATAATCGTAATAAATGAACAATAAAACAGCGGAGAAGCTGTGGATTAAATAAAAAGACTGTAGTTATCAGCAGGGAGACGTGAATCCCATGGCGAAGCAAGGAAGGGAATGTAGAGACTGGAGCGACGAACGGCCTTATATAGGCAGGCAGCCAACAACGTGGGAGGCATTGGGATGGGGGACCCAACCACGCCTCACACGGTGACTGAGCTTCAGGCTATGGACGTATATATGTACGTAAGTAGGATTCAGTTAGCATTGGGAACCCGCATACCAAATTTCTTGAAGATGGGCCCATAAGTAACAAAGACTGTTGAAAAGTTCAATATGGCAGCCGACAGTGGCATCATACCACCGAAATAAGTACCAAATTTCAGCCTTCTACCTACACGGGAAGTTGGAGAATTAGTGACGTTTGAAAGTTCAATATGGCGGCTGACAGTGGCGTCATACCACAGAAATAAGTACGTACGTCGGTTTTGGTTAGCGCAGGGAAGCCGCCTACCAAATTTTGTGAAGATGGGGCCATAAATAAGAAAGTTCAACATGGCGGACGTTATCGACCATTATCGACCGTTATGACAGTTACATGTAGAATTTCAAAATGAAATTAAATGCTTAACTTTTGTAAGTAAGCTGTAAGGAATAAGCCTGCCAAATTTCAGCCTTCTACCTACACGGGAAGTTGGAGAATTAGTGATGAGTGAGTGAGTGTGTGAGTGAGTCAGTGAGGGCTTTAAAAAATAGTAAAACGTAATAAATCAAAAGAAAATTTTGTTTCATATTGCGATAGAGGTATTCGTTGCGTTATACATTTATGTTCTGTTTGGCTGTGAAATTAACTCACAAATACTTTTTAAACTTACTGTATACTTTTACTGTAAAACTTCAGTAAAACAATATTTGGAATTAACTTTTCATCAATATTGCATTCTACGGGATATTGTAAGTTGATGTTTTCATCTTCCGCACCATCACCACCAACTATTTCAGCATAGTCTATTGATACGCATTTAACCAATTTGCCATGTAACCGATCAACAATTTTCACGTTAATTCATTTGACTTCATTGCTTCTTGGTGCTAGGATTGCCCGTGTACTCTTTTCTTCTATTGATAACTCCATCCATCCATCCATTTTCCAACCCATTGAATCCGAACACAGGGTCAGGTGGGTCTGCTGGAGCCAATCCCAGCCAACACAGGGCACAAAGCAGGAACCAATCCTGGGCAGGGCGCCGACCCACCGCAGTATTGATAACTCTTTGGGATGAAATTCTTCAATAAGATTTGGACATAAGTCTTCTTTTATTGGAAACTTAAAGTGAGGAAAACATAAAAATTTATAAGAGCTGAGAGCGCAGGAACTGTATCTGACAAAAGCATTCACACAAATGAGAGGTGAGAGGACCGTGGGCATAGTTATAAATTATTGAGAGGAGGGTGGGACTTGAAAAAAATCTCTTGGCAATAGTTTTGTCTCATCTCAAGATTTTCTTTTATAATAGAGAGATATAATTTGGATTCTGAAAATATTCAGAGGCCTTCAAATTCTACACATTTAATTGTGTTGTAGATTTAATTTTAAATGAATAAATGTGCCATTTTTGACTATCAATCTACATTCAGTATCCCATTATAACAAAGTCAAAACATGTTTTACAGAAAGGTTTGGAAATGTATTAAAATCAAAAACTGAAATCTATGCTATATATATAAGTATTCTGACCCTTTGCTGGGACATTCCAGATTGTGCTCTGGTGCATCCTGTTTGCTTTAATTACCTTTGAGATGTGTCCAGAACTTGATTGGAGTCCATTGTGCCAAACTGAATTGACTGAACAGAGTATAGAAAGACACACACCTGTGTATATAAGGTCCAGCTGCATGTCAGGAGAAAAACCAAGCCATTAAGGTCAAGGATCTCTCCATACAGCTCCACGATCAATTTGTGGTGAGGTGTAGATTAGGACAAGGGTATGGAACCATTGCTAAAGCTTTGAGTGTTTTCAGGAACACAGTGGCGTCAATAATTGTGTAAAGAAAGACATTTGGAACTACCAGGACTCTTCAAGAATTGACTGGCCAAACCTAAATAACCAGACAAGAAGGGCTTTGTTCAGATAAATGACAAAAACACCCAATGATCACTGCTAACAGAGCTTTAAAAATACTATCTGAGATGGGAGAACCTGTCAGAAGGACCATCATTTCAGCTGCACTCCATCAATCAGGTATTTATGGCTAGAATTTAGAGTTAGCCAAACAGCATTTAAAGAACTTGGAAAGCATGAGGAAAAAGATTCTCTGGTACAATGAGACAAAAATTAAAGTCTTTGGGCAGAACTTCAAGAATTATGTGTAGTGGAGATCAGGCACTGCTCTTCATATACTTATACCCTCCCTACATTTAGGCATGGCAGTAGCAGTATCATGTTTTGAGAGTGCTTCTCAGTGGCAGGGACAGGAAGATTGGTCAGAATTAAGGGAAGGACGAATGCAGCCAATTGCAGAGAGGTCCTTGAAGAAAATCTATTCCAAGCGCACCCAATCTCCAACTGGGGTGATGGATTACCTTTCAGCACCACAATGACTCAAAGCTTACAGCCAAGACAAAGTTGGAGTGTCTGATTTAAAGCCAATAGAACATCTCTGTGGAGAGACCTGAAGATGGCAGTTTACAGACATTCCCCATCCAACATAATGGAGTTTGGTAAGATCTGCCAGAAAGAATGGCATAAACTTTGAACACTTATATGAATGAAAAATGTCAGTGTTGTTGTTTTTTTCTTTTAATAAATTTGCAGACCTTTCTGAAAACATGTTTTTTTTTTGTTTTTTTGTTTACAAAGACCTGGAAATCAATCTAAAACAAATAAAGCATTAATTAATAATCAATATATGCAGCATATATAACAGGTTTGCTAAAAACAAAGTTCAGTAACACACAAATTCTGACTCTTCTAGGAGGAGCCAACCTGGTGTCTTGTGGTGGTTCGGGATTTGTACGGTTCTGGAGCACATCTCGCAACTTGCTGATTGCTGAATTCATTGCTCACAAGGATGCAGGCTCTATTATCATGACAGTTGATAATAGCAGTCATTATCTGATCACTGGAGACTGTGATGGACTTATTAAAGTCTGGAGTATAAAGGTGAGACTACTTCTTAAACACCTTCCGGGAAACATGTCATTCTGGTTGACTGAGCATATTGAAGTACCAGATATGTAGTGAATCATGTAATCAAGGAAATTAAATATCATGGAGTTTTTATGTAGAAAACATCATTTTTCTACATTTCTTTGTAAGATTAGGGTCAGTTACTTTATAATGTATTAAAAAGAGTAGAGTAAATATACAACTTCAGGATTATTTAATTATATTTATTTTGATTCTCTTTCAATCGAGTTTAATGAAAGAGAGAAAAAAACTCGGTGGTATTCATTTTTACTTTGTAAGTCCATCTTTCCCTAAACAACTTGTCCAGGGCACTGTTGCAGGGCACCTGGTTCCTATCCCAGCAATCATCAGGCACAAGGCAGAAATAATACCTGGACAGGGTCCAAGTATTCACATATACAGTAGGACCAATTTAGCAATGTCAGTTCACCTACCCTGCATGACTTTGGACTGTGGGGGGAAACCAGAGCACACAAACAAAACTCACGTGGAAGCAGGGAGAAAATATAATGTTACATGTGAGCACACAGGGAACACCCTGGACATGAACCCCGGTCACCTTACTGTGAAAAGGCAGGACTACCACTGCACCGCCATGCCATCCCACTTCCTAATGAATTTTGATAATATTACTAAACAGACTCTTACAAAAGTATTTCAATTGCTGCCTTTATTTCTGCATTATTATATTTTACTTTAAATTCTGTCTTATGCTTTATATTTCTTCCAGGAGTACTGCCTGGATTTCAGTGAAAGTGTTTTCAAGCAGCCCCCTCCTTTGCAAGCATCATTTCAGCCTCACATTGACTGCGTTACTCACCTTGAAATGTGTGTGCACAATGGACGACTGCTTATCATTTCTGCATCAGCTGACTGTAGTGTGGCAGTCAGTGACATCTGGGGATTACCTATTGGCATATTTGGACAGGTAATGGCAGAAAGCATATTATTATATAATCAAAATTTTCTTAATTCTTCTCAGGTTTGTGTTAGGCAGGAGCCCCAATTCAGCAGCATCAGAATCAGAGCAGAACTGCTCATACAGAGGGCTTAAGTCCATTGCAGGACCCACTTATACACTCACACTCACGAAGGGCCAGTGTATAGTTGCCAACTAACCCAAATGTGTATTGGGATGTAGGGGAAAAACTGGAATACCTGAAGAAAAATCCATGCAAACACTGGGAAATTGTGCAAACTCCATGCACTGTAGGATGTATAGAAAGAAACAGTAAATACAGTGCCACCTCTACTGAAAACAATATGTTACATTTTACAGAGAAATAAATTCATATACCAGATACTGCTTTAAACCTCTTTGTATAAAACTGTTGTGACTTTACACTAATTTCAATTCAACTCAATGTTTAACCAGATTATTTTAATATAGGACAGTTCCCAAGTGACTGGACTGTTGTACAGGTTTACAAGTTAATGCAGTTAAATTAAAAAAAAAATCATGAAATAAATTAATGTTAGTGTACATGTACACTGTGTAAATGCATCTGTTCAATTATATACATATGCAAGAAATACTTTTTCTTATCTAAGAAATGGCATCCTATGGTAAAGTCAATTTATCTGAGGTCCCCTATATGTATTTATTACCAGTGTCACAAGGATCACCTTATCTTGGTGGTAAGGCTGGTGTAGCAGATGCCACATCGTTTCACTTTGAGGCTCTTCTTTTTCCAAAATAAAGGCATCGAAGACCTCCACAATAAAAAGATTCCACTAACATGCATTTTATGGTTTGTAAAATTCACATAAGTAAACACAAATAATGTAATGGTATGCACCAACTTGAACAAGTAATATCTATGACATTATCATAGTATTTTAGTATTTGACTTTCCTGATCCCAAAATATGGCAAGACTTCACACCTGCCAGTTCATTTTCAATGTGTTATTAATTTTTTATTCTCATTTTCTTATCATATTTCATCATTACTACAATGACGTTATTGTGAGGAACACATTAGTATTTGTTTTTGGATATACCTTTGGCTGTGTTATTAATTCCCATTTCTTGTTGTTTTGATTTTTCTTGTCATTTTCCATTTTTTTCAATGGGCACCACCATCTTGTGCCCATGGGCGTGGACAAGCCGAACAAGCCGTTCATCTCTACAGCATATGACATTAGCAGACATGCAACATAAATGAAGGCAACATACACTGAAAGGTGTTTAAGTTAAAAAAAAAAAAACAAATAGAGGTTCTGTTACTATGTTAGTAGTGTTAGGAAATTTTAATAGCAAATTCTGTATACAACTCTCCTGAAAGTCTGAGATTATTTCTTTGCTTCTCACATCAATGACATTTCTTTCTCGGGACTTCCCATTCCTTCTATTGGACATGTTAACACCAACATATACGCTAGATGTTTGGGACACAGTATGCTACTTTGGAATTCATGCCTGCTTTCAACATCCCTTCTTGAAATTAGTTTTGCATTGACTCTAGTGTTTTATGTTAAAGGCAAATTCTGTTCATTTGAATTTTTATTAACTATACAAGTAGTAGTAATAATAGTAATAATAATAACAATAATAATGATAATAATACATTTATTTATTCATTGTGTCTTTCTAAACACTCAGGGACTCATTACATGATAAAACCATAAAACAGTGAAAATACTTTGTTAATTTGTTGGCCACACATTATTGTGGGAGCATGTGCAAATTTCTGTCCATGGTTGCATATTGGCTTTCCAGGTGCTAATACAGATCAACCTGATCTTTGTTCATTTATTAAATCTACTAGCTAGCCATCTAAAATGGGATAAAAATCTATCAATATTTGTAATGCGCCATCTGTTGAAATAATAAATAAAATGCATGTCTCTGTTATATTCAAGATTCAAGAGTATTTATTGTCATTTCATCCATATACAGTAGTACAGAATACAGTGAAATGAAACAACGTTCCTCCAGGACCATGGTGCTAAATAGAACACAGGACAATGAAGAATCCATGACACATAACATAAAGACACATAATAAATAACAAGGTGCATGTGAGTCAAATGTGCAAACATGTGCAACCAAGTGCAACATTGCAGAGCAGAACACATATATCAGACATCACACCGGTCCATGAGTGTTCAAGAATCTGACTGCTTGGGGGGAAAAAACGTTACACATTCTGGTGGTAAGGGCCCAAATGCTTCGGTACCTTTCTCCCAATGGCAGAAGTGTAAACAGTGAGTGTGAAGGGTGTGTTTGGTCATGCACAATGCTGGTGACTTTGCGGATGCAGCGTGTGGTGTAAATGTCCATGATGGAAGGAAGAGAGACACCGATGATTCTTCTAAGCTGTCCTCACTATCTGTTGTAGAGTTTTTACGATCCCTGACCATGCAATTTCCAAACCAGACAGTGATGCAGTTGCTCAGGATGCTCTCTATGGTTCCTCAGTAGAATATAGTTAGAATAGCTGGTGGAAGATGGGCTGTCCTTAGCCTACACAGGAAGTAGAGCCGTTACTGGGGTTTCTTGGCTAAAGAGCTGATGTTGTAGGACCAGGTGAGGTTCTCTGCCTGGTGGACGCCCAGTAATTTGGTGCTATTGATGACCTCCAACGTTGAGCCGTCAGTGTTCAGGGGCAGATGATCACTCTTAGTCCTCCTAAAGTCAACAGTCATCTCCTTTGTTTTGTCTACATTCAGAGACAGGTTATTGGCTTTACACCAGTCCGTTAACCGCTACACCTCCTCTCTGTATGCTGACTCATTGTTGTTGCTGATAAGACCCACCACAGTCATGTCATCTGCAAATTTTACGATGTGATTAGAGCTGTGCGTTGCTGCACAGCCATGAGTCAGCAGTGTGACCAATAATTGACTGAGCACACAGCCTTGAGGGGCTTCAGTTGTCAGTGTGGTGGTTCTGGAGATGTTGTTTCCAATCCTGACTGAATGAGGTCTCTCAGTCAGGAAGTCCAGAATTCAGTTACAGAGGGAGGTGATCAGTCCAAGCAGGCTCAGCTTTTCCGTCAGCTGCTGAGGAATAATCATGTTGAATGCTGAGCTGAAGTCGATAAACAGCATTCGAATGATTGTGTCCTTATTGTCCAGATGAGTGAGAGCCAGATGGAGAGTGGTGGCTATTGCATCATCTGTCATCTGAACGGTTCCAGTGATAAGCAAACTACAGGGGGTCCAGTGAGGGAGGCAGCAGGGTTTTGAGGTCCAGTGAAGGGGGCAGCAGGGTTTTGATGTGCCTCATGACAAGCTTCTTGAAGCACTTTACAATAATAGGAGTGAGTGCAACGGGACAGTAGTCATTGAGGTTGGACACTTGTGACTTTTGGTAAGGGAACTATGGTGGTGGTTTTGAAGCATGTTGGGGCATTGGCGGTGCTCAGGGAGATGTTGAAGTTGTCAGTAAAAACATCTGCCAGCTGGTCTGCACATTCCCTTAGTACTCTGCCAGGAATATTGTCTGGTCTTGCAGTGAGTTGACTCTTCGTAGAGTATTTCTCACATTGGCCACAGTCAGATTTAATGCTTGGTCACTAGGAGGAGAGGTGGTCTTCCTCATCACCACGTTGTTCTGTGCTTCAAACCGTGCATAGAATTTATTCAGCACATGTGGAAGGGAGGCGTCACTGTCACAGGTGGGTGGTGTTGTCCTGTAATTAGTGATAGCCTGGATGCCTTTCCACATGCTCTGTGCGTCTTTGTCATATAGAAAAAGTCCCTGGATTCTCTGGGCATGTGCGCGCTTTGCCGATCTGATGGTGCGGGATAGTTGGCCCTCGCTGTTCTTAGGGTGATTCCGTCACCTTTCTTGAAGGCAGAATCCCGGGTCTTCAGTAGCACATGCACTTCCTTTGTAATCTACGGTTTCTGGTTGGGCATGCAGTGATGTACTTGGAGACAGTAATGTTATCAATGCACTTATAGATGTAGCTGGTTACTGATGACATGTACTCCTCCAAGTTGATACAGTTGCTGTTGTTTGCAGCCTCTCTAAACATGACCCGGTCAGTGCACTCAAAACAGTCCTGAAGAGCAGAGATGGCTTCTGCTGGCCAGGTTCTCACCTGTTTCAGAACTGGTTTGGTGCGTCTGATGAGCGTTCTGTATGTTGGAATTAACATGACAGAGATGTGATCTGAGTTTCCAAAGTGGGGGCAGGGCTCCGCCTGGTACGTGGCAGGAATGTTTAAATAATTAAGATACAGCGTGTTGTCCCTTTTGTTTCAAAGTGCACAAACTGATGGAAATTAGGGAGCACTGACTTGAGAGTCGCATGATTGAAATCTCCAGCGACAATAACCAGTCCATCCGGGTGTGTGTTCTGTATGTCTGTGAAAGCGTTGTACAGTTCCCAGAGCGCTTCCTTAGCATTAGCTCTGGGAGGTATGTAAACTCCAATTATATGGATGGTTGTGAATTCCTGAGGCAAATAAAAAGGTCTACATTTAACAATCTCAAACTCCATTAGAGGTGAGCAGTAGCTAGAAACAAGCACAGAGTTACTGCACCATTCCGTGTTGATATAACACAGTCCACCACCGCGAGTCTTACTGCACAGAGTAGAATTTCTGTCCACTCGAAATGCGGCTAGCCCATCTAGCTGAATGGCGGTGTCCGGAACTCGGTTGCTGAGCCACGTCTACATGAAAACTAAGACGCAACAATTTTTAAACTTACGCTGGGTAGTTTGCTGGAGTTGAATGCAGTCCAATTTATTGTCTAGGGAGCAGACATTAGAAAGTAATATGAACGGGAGTGCCAGCTGGCTGGGGTTAGCTTTTAGCCTAGCCGTGGACTTCACGCGTTTCCGCCTCCTCGCGCACCGCCTCTGTGTGCCTCTCCCTTGGCCATTTGCATCAGGTGACACTGGGGGCCAAAGGTCCAGTTCTCGTGGCTGACCGAGGTCACACAGTTTATCCCGCAGATCATTCTTTATGTTTTTATATGAATATCCGTAGCAGAGAAGCGTCTCACATTGATATATAGGGTGGTCCAGATCTACAGTGGGATGCAAAAGTTTGGGCAACCTTGTTAATAGTCATTATTTTCCTGTATAAATCGTTGGTTGTTACGATAAAAAATGAACAATTATTGCACACTTTCTGTAAATCCAATAAACTTCATTTCACTTCTCAAATATCACTGTGTGTGTCTCCTATATGATATATTTAACTGACATTTTTTATCGTAACAACCAACAATTTATACAGGAAAATAATGACTATTAACAAGGTTGCCCAAACTTTTGCATCCCACTGTAATTATGCAACTTTTAGTGTAATGCAGGAAAACAATACAAGACAAAAGAACTGCTGTTCAACTGACAACCATCTCCCCAGTATTTTGGAATGCAGGGCAGGTGCTGCAATCTATCGGCAGGAAAAATAGTTTTTTGTGAATTCTCCATGTAATAAGTTACATAGCGTAATGAAAATTGCATAATTAGATCTGGACCACCCTGTATACGGACACTAGTTGTTCTGATATCCATGTACTACTGAAAAAGCTGAAAAAATAAAATAACAAATACTATATAAAAATACTATTTTCAGTCCGGAGAGGCCGCTGCCAGCTGCCACCGCGTTGCTATTGCTCACAATAGAATATGCCATTTGGTATGGGATTTGTGAAAGCAGTGTTAATGTCTGTGATGTTCCACTGCTGGAATGACAAATATCAATGCATTTTATTACTACAAATGTTTGTAATTCGACATCTGTTGCAATGACAGAGGCATAGCAAACGGACAGACACATAGATACACAGACACACAACCTATCCTCATATTAAGGTGGATATGAAAGACATCTACTAGTGATGCTACCACTCATTCTTTAGTCTTCATTCAGTTGCAATGTGATAACATAAAAAAACTCCATAACTGGACACCATGAAGCCCTAGAATAAGGTGGTAAAGCTGCAGAAAACGAATGTAGTACAAAGCTTCATTGAAGAGACAGGACCAAATGAAACGACCAAATACAGGTTTTTATCAGCAAATTCAGATAAAGGTTTACATTAACCCCTTCTTTTTTAGTTTGCTTATAAAACTATCTTTTAAACAACTGTATGGGAATAAACCTCATTTTGTTTTCTCAGGAGGAGCACTGGCGCATAGATGCAAATGTTGAACATTTTCCTGAAAATGCACAGTTATTAGACGATGAGAACAATTCGACAGAAGATGAACATATCAGTCATGATGAACTTTTGAAGGAGGAGAAAAAGGCTTATGAACCTGAAATGCCAGAATATATCACCGAGGTCCCTACAGATCTTATGGAAATGGAGCCAGTGTATGTATTGTCTGTTACTGGTAAATTAATATTGTTATTCTGTTAGAGGAACAATGTATATTTCAGTATTTTCAGTAGTAGCTCCTTGTCTTATGATTTTAAAACAGAATATTATGTTAATTTCTATTGTTATATACAGTATCTTAGTGCAATTTAAGGTTTGAAATTTAATTGTTTCATATTATAAAGGTACACATTTTCTTATTAAAATCAGCAGAACTTTCAAAGCCATGTTCTGCCTCTAAAAATAACAAAAGACATGAATATCTAATAAATAGCAGTTAAAGACAGCCCCATAAACTTTGTTGTATATTATAAAATGTATCTTTTCTTTAATGATAGAAACATATATCCAGCAATTTACAGATGGTCTCATTTCAGATTCAAAACAGCTGCACCTATGTTTTTAACTCCATATTTACTGGTATGAAACAGTCCAAAAAGAAATTTGGACTTGGAAATACCACATTTAGCTTCAACTGCCCATCCACATTGTCAAAGGTACCTTCTCTGAGTCATTCCACCCTGGAAAACGTGTCCCTGGATCACAAAACAATTAAAACAAATTTAGTGATTTACTGTTCAAAATTGAAGGAGTGAATCCTGGAAGAAATAATAGTCAATACACATACACTAACAGGCTCTGCTGCCTATTTAGAGCAGACAATGCAAATACTTAGTCCAATCAATCAACTGAAGTGGCTTTTCAATCTTTCCATCTCCCAATAGCACCAGGAAATGTTCCTTCTTCCATTTCTCATTATTTTACTTTGCGAATTTGCAGCCTCTATCTCTTATCTATCTTTTCCAGTTGCCCAAAGTAAACCAGACTTAAGACTATTTTAGGTCCTGGTTGGTATTCGCCTTTTACATCCAACCTAGGGTTTACCTTTAGGTAGAAAGATGTCTGTCAAGATATCAGAGCTGATAGTGTAGTGTGGCCTCTAAAGGCCATTGTATGAACAACACCCCAGAGGCTTTGTCTGGTTAAAATTACTTCTGGAATGACTGTGTGTCTGTTTTGTTGTGGCAGTGTCCATGGATGATCCTATTTTCCTTTTTAGATTTTTTATTATGTAGACCTATCCCAACCACTGTATATCCCTCATGTTTTTTCTCCTTTTTACTTTCTCGTGTATGAAGTATAGGGAAAGTATTGGAATCATCCAAAGATTTGACGTTGATGTTTTGATGAATCTCAATGTTTTAGACATCCTGAAAATACAATTTTTGGAATTATTTCTGTGTGTGTGTGTGTGTGTAAACACAATAACTTGAGAACTCTTTCACTTAGGTCAACCAAATTTTGCATACAAGTATTAGGTACAAAACATAGATTTCTTTCAACTTTTGGGCTAGTTCCGATAACCGGAAGTCATACTTTACCTTTTATTCATGGAGCTGCAGAGTTCGACTTATTTAACTTTACTTATAAAAATTGTTCAATATATTATTAATTTGATTTGATTTGTTGTTGATGGTTCCTTAATGTACATAATATAAAACTACAATGAGGGTTTGCTCCTCAAATATCCATCCCCATATCTGAGTATACAAGAAAGTCTAGGGGAGACCACTCCTGATTTTTATATCTTTAACCTCAGGCATCAAGATAGAGGCAGTAGGGGGAACAGGCAGGAGAATCATTTCACAAGTATTATACATTATAGATAATATGCCCAGAATAGCAGAGTACAATGAGTGTGACAAAAAAACAATACAGTCTGTTTCCTGTTAAGCATCCAATATGCTTAGGTTCTTAGTTGGCTCTCTGTCATAGTATTTTGATTGGTCTTTGGTTCCCTGTTGTTTCTTCTCCAGCATGGCCTGTGGCTGAATTGAGAAATATAGTAGCATGGCACCTGGACAGATGGTGTAGCAGAGAGAGAAAGAGAGGCAGAGAGAACATGCCTTAATGGTCCTTGATATACCTTGCATCAATGGGGGTATAGTACACAATAACTCAGCTCAGGCAGATTCAACCTCCACTCCAGTCCAGCTATTGGTCTGTTCCTGTCTTTTCATGCTGGCCACTTGTATTCCTCCAGGATTGTCAGTCAGTGCCTGCTTTGAAATTTCAGCTAAGGGCTGCTGTATGCAAAAGTCATTTATAATAAATGGACTGGCCTAAACATTATTAAAAATAAAATACAATTATGAGACCACAACATACAAACTATTTATCATGCTAGAAATTACCTTTATTCCTCCACTACCGTAGTTGATTGCTAGTCATAAGTTTTGTGGACTTTTGCTATATATATTTTTTTAAAGAAGCAAGTTTTCTTTTCAATAATGCCATTCCCTTCAAGCCCCAACAAAATATATCTTGTAAAGCAGAGAACATTACAACTCTGTCTGTATTTGTAGTGTACCCCTTTCTGGGGTATTTAATGTAATTACAGAGCTCAGTAGCCCCTTATAGACCCACTTCTGAACAACACTCCAGGAGAGCTTGTTAATTTCAAATACCAGTGCAGGTTCCTCACTTTCACCCTCTGTATAATTCAATCCTTTGGTTCTCCTGTGCCCTTACTGTTTTTATTGGTCAATCAATCTTTCCTCTAGACATACTGTAATTATGGGATATAAGATTTTCTTATCATGCAATAAAATATCAACAACTCAAAAGGCCACAATTCAGTACTTTAGTTGACAAAACAAATTATAAGGCTTATCTTATTGTCAAAAAGATATAGAATATTAAGTACAGCTAGAAGAACAGTTAGAAAAATAGTACGAGTAAAAGAAATGGATTGGAGTAGATTTTGTCTAGGAAAAGAAGCATATAAAGTAGATTAAAGACTTCAAAGTCACATTCTAAATGGAACCTCTCAGCCAGACATGAGAAGGAATAATATAAACCAATTATAATTTTAATTTAGAGAATTATTTGTTTAATAAAGGTTTAGCAGGAATAAGAGACAAATTGCAAATGTTTACCTAGATTAATTTGTATATGCTTGCATCTTTCACAGTGATCCCTCTTGAAAAGTAAAGCACATTGGTAATACAGTGTATCATTTATTGCTTTTATGGAACAGAAACAAAAGAACGGGTGATGGTCAATTGTTATCTGTTATTGAGGTATGAGTTTATTTGGAAATGCAAACAGTTTAAAATATGAATTTGTCATTTTGTAGTGCTAACATATGGGAGAACAGCATTTTGGGAAAAAAATTTAAAGAAAGAAGAAGATCAAAAGGGAACAGTCACAAACCTTTCATTTGGGACAAAATACAGAGTGCAGTAGGTAAGCATTTGTATCAACAAATACAAATCTGAGTGTAAATAAGATTCAAATCTTTTTCTAATGTCCATAGACATTTATTTCAAAATATCTTTTCTCTGAAACTACAAAGTGCAAGGTAATAAAACGTACCTAGCCTAATTGTTCTTAATTTTGATGGTGTGCCATTAGAACATGTCTTACAGAAGACTTCTTTAGGGGAGAAAGATCCACCATAGCAGTGATAAAAAGTTTCTGCATTTTAATTCTGAAAGTCAGGATCCTCCAAGTGACAATACATCCAGTTATGTGTTATGCATGGAAAGTAAAACCTCAAGAGACCCAGAGCAGAAGAGAATGGTACCCTAGAAGAAAATGTGTCATTTCATATAAACATACATATATTAGTTGGTTATGATAGTATTTATATTTACAAAATGTTCAACATGCCAAGCATATATCAAAGTAACATGATACTCAGATGCAGCCAATGTAATAAAGAACACAACACGAAGAGAGTGACTGGTAACTGGAAATGCTGTAAAATTTAAAGATAAGTCATGCATTTTTACAGGGCTCAGCCAATTGCATCTGCATGTTTGCTGATTATGTCTGGAATAGTCTCACTGTAGCCAGGTGTATAATATATATGTCTCGAGATAGCCATCAATCAATTTTGCTTAAAACTGGGTGGGAACAATTAGATGGCTCACTGAGTGGCCACATTTCTAAACCAATTTGACGCCTTATGAAGGCAGTGCTCAAAGTAAGGGCAGTGATTTTGAGCTTCAAATATCTGAGGTGCTCTTGTGAACCTGGTCCATCAGAATGCAAGATTCAATGTATAATGAACCATCTACAGTCAAAAAATCTCCTAAAGAAATCCTATTAAACATACAACAACCTGCAACTCTACATCAGCAAGACAAAAGAACATGTGGTGTACTTCCGACATGCCAAAAAGCCTCTGAGACCAGTCACCATTCAGGGGGAGGACATGGAAGTGGTGCAGAGCCACAAGTACCTGGGGGTTCACATAAACAACAAGCTGGACTGGTCCGACAACACAGTGGTACTGTACAAGAAGGGCAAACTGTACTTGCTAAGGTGGCTTGGTGTGAGGATGCGGGTTTTCTCCTTCCTGTCTCCTTCTTCTCTATTAACCTCCGTTTTTTCTCTCTTTTTTCTTTCTCTCCTCTATTTTTCACTTTTCCTCCCCTTTCATCTGCCTCGCGCTTCTATTAAATATTACAGGGACGTGGATTAGGTGTGGCAGTTAGCAGCTCCTGGCAACAATTACAGATGCGGACAACTCCTCACCTGTGCACTTAAGCGAGGACTGTCCACATCACGAATCACCCGGGAACCGCTCCGGCCACACTACCACGCCCCCTCTCTAAGCGAGAGGGCGCCGATTATTTATTTTAAAAAGTGGCCTTTCATCTGAACTGTGGACCTACTGTACCACACTCAGATCTTATGATGTATACAGCAAGCTGCCAGAAATGTTCCACCAGTCCATAGTAGCCAGTATGGGCTTCTATGCTGAAGCAACCTGAGCACAATGTCTGAACAAACTTATCAAGAAAGCCTGCTCCACCACAAGGTGAACTGGAAGCTGTTGTGGAAAAGAGGATAATGGCAAAATTAGATGCCATCTTGAAAAATCTTCTCCATCCCTTCCAGGAGGTGCTCTCTTGAAGCACTTTTAGCCACAGATTCAGTCTGCCATAGTATACTAAGAAGTACCTCTGGGTGTTTTGTTTCTGCCCACTGTTATCAGATAATTCAATGCTTTCCCCAATGTAATTTATTTAACTATTTATTCATTTACTTATGTATTTATCAATTGTTTGATTGATTAATTGGATATATTATCTGTCCTGTGAGTCCATATTCTTGCTTTCTATGTTTCTGTTACTGTATGTATTTGAGCTTCCCCATCCTTGGATAAATTTAATCTAATCTAATCTAAATATGTGTCACATGTGCAGAGATCACATTGTTCATTTAAAAATAAACATAACCTGAAGGACTGGAAAACCCTTTCTGTATCATCAGACTGGCATTCGGTAGCATCAATGGATGAATGATAAATGGTAATGATGTGTTGTCACAGGTGCTGTATGAACTCTGTTGTTCAGCTTTACAACGGTAGTGTAGGAGTTGATGTAAGCTTGAAAGAACTGGCAGCTATATTCATGAAAATATGAACTGCAAAATATTAATTTGAAGTAAATGGTGTGTCACACTCCATCAAAAGGAGTGACATTAAGAGAGCTGATAATGAAAATTTAAGCACTTAAAACACCCAAATCAACAACAGTAGATGCACAGAGGAGGCTACACAACATTTATCTATTGGCTTCATATCTAAACGAATAATTAAAGAAGTTGCAAACCTGTCATGACAAAATAGCTGCAGCATTTTAACCTATTGTATATCAATAGACCACAATGCTTATCTAAACTCAGTTAGTTGTTGTTATGTCATTAATTGATGCAATAGTAAAAATGAAAGAAAGATATTGTAGCAGACAGAGGCACTTCTCAAACATGTGGAGCCCAGTAACTGTGGTGGTCTACGTGTGTCTTTCTGTCTGTCTGTCTGTCTGTCTGTCTGTCTCCACTGTACCAGTGCTCATTACATTGTACAAATTAATAATTAGGCTTCAATTACATTGTGCTACTGAGCTCCTGAATGGATAACTGCAAGTTTAGCTTTTTATTTTCTCTTAGTCTTTTGTTCAGTATCTCTCCCTAAATTCCCTGCAGCAGTTTTAAAATACATCAACTGGAGAAACTGAGGGTGGGTGTTTTAAGAAGAAGCCCTGTGGGTATGGCCTTTTCAGTGCAGGATTTCGCCGCTATTTACTTTGCACTTTTTATCGGGGTAGTCCCCAAAACTGTTTGAGAATCACATCTGGCCCTGTGACTGTCATGAAGGACAAACATCATGAACTGGAGGCTAATGAGTTCTACAGCAGGCTAGCACCCCCTACTGTATAATACTCTGCCTTGTCCTCTCTCATTAATTTTAAGTGTACATTTTCTTGCAATTTCACTTAGTGCTAGAAATCAGCCAGCAGAAAAACCTCTACATTGCTCTTTTAGACTATCAAGTGAAGGGCAACAGTCTCTCTGGGTCTACATTTGCCCCTTAAATGACCTTTAAATTTGTTGATCTCTTGTAAAGATGACCATATTAACCCTTTATTTGAAGATCCATAATAAAAGAAAATGATTTCATAAAATATTGTTTTCAGTTTTCTCTGAATTATTAATCCTTGCAGGTACCTTTAGCTCACTGCATATTGAAGAGCTTGGAAGCATCACTGAAATTAATAAACCAGATTTCATAACAAATCCCCATAAATACTTCAGCGAGAAGTCAGAAGAGAAGTCAACTGAACCAGCCATTCCCTCTTCAGATTCGACTGGTAAGTTGGTATTTTTCTTCACTAAATTAAAAAAAAAACTGTGAAGTAATTTTTGTTTCTTTTATAATATTTAACTAAAATTTATTTCATTGATTGCACAGGGAATTGTAAACAAAGCAAAGGGTCCAAATGATATAAGATTAAAAACAAGGTCTGGCATTTTGTTTTTTGATAGCCAGTTCTACTTTATCATGGATCATGTCTGCTTTTATTGACACACAACAACCACAGCACTAACACTAAAGCCTTTTTTACAGAGAAGTACATACTTTTAAGAGTTGACTTTCCCTACCTTTGAAGACCCCCTGCAAGTCAAACATCAATATTTCCGAGCAGTATTGATCCCATTCTGTCCGTAAGGCTCCAGCGAATATAATCCAGTAAAACGATTAGGTCCAAAACACACGATATATCCTCAAAGGGACAAAAACTCCAGAAAACGTTTCATAACTCGAGACTAGCTACGTAATTTTTTTTCATTTCTATTGATCATATCAGACGTAATTTGTTTCTGTCGGTGATAACCATGCTACCGCATGTAACACGGAAGTGTTAGCTTCTGATCGACACCTAAGTTGGCCAATTACGACGGGTCTGGGGTTGACTGGCACCTCGTATAGCCAACGAGGTGTCACAGACAGCTGAAGGATGACGTTCAACTCCAAATGGCTTTGTTGGAGTAGTAATCCATAATTCTCTGTGTTATATTGTGAATAAATACAAAAGAGAGCTAAACTAAAGACAGGACACAACATATCAAGTGGCATTAACTGCCTGTCCCAATAGGGCAGCTCGTCCACTTAATAATAATACACTTTACTTATATAGCTGTCCACCCAATAGATAATACACAGTACATCTTTCTACCTCCCTTCCTCTTCTTTCACCTAAAGCTATGGCTTCTCACTTCTTCCCCAACAGCTGAGTGACTGTCCCTGCTCACCTCCCAACTCCACATTCACAGGGGTAATGCTGCTGAGTAGACTTCACATTCCAGCTTGGGGCTATTTTTGGAACATTCTTCAGACCCATTTTCTAAATCAGGAAATGTGTCAAGAAAATCCTGAGGCCTTCTTGCTAAAACTCCCTGTGATGGCTCCAGATATCACTGCACTTTTTAGCCTTAATACTTACAGTAGTTATGGAGCAGAGTCCCAAAGGTATTTTACCAGACTGTGTGTAATATAGAGACCACCTGTGCTGTTGAATTTATGGCCTCATTCTCTCTCAACACTCTACACTCTACACTACTCTCTCTTTAATGGTACTTTAGGTTCTTTACTGGGTTGTGTGGTTCCTCATAGAGCCATTGCTTGACAAAGAACCATTTCATTCTGGGGAGGGTTCTTTGCATGTGAAGTTAGTTCTTTGTGCTTTGAAAAAAACTCCTAATATGTAGAAAAAAACTGAAATCTTTAATCTATGATAGGCTACCTAGCAGGACAGTAACAGATTAAGAAAACATGGATTTAGTCTGTGCTCTTGTATGTAGCAACAGTCCTTTTAAAATCAGCAACCCAATGGTACTCCACAAATTTGTTGCCATCTATTCATGGTCATTTCATACATGGAGCCTGCTATAGATCTACTTAAACATAGGTTCATTATGGAACCTTCATGTGGGATGGTCTTTTCTGAAACAATTATGGTTCCCTTATGGCTTCGCTCAGAAGAACTACTTGGGCACCTTTACTTCTAAGAGCATTTCCAACATCTCTTGGGTTGCTCATAGTGGCCTCTAATAGACTGGGAGTGCCTTGCACACTTCTGATTAGACTACAGCTCACTCTGTCTTGTGCTAGTAGCCCTAATGATAACCCACTCATATACTGTAGTATATGCCCAACATTTGGAGGCTTTGTTGTGTCACTTCTGTTGGTGTTTTTTCTTTTCCAGAATGGGTTTGTTTCCTGCCTTGTGCCCGTGTGTTGGCTTGGATTGGCTTCAGCAGACCCCCTTGTAACCCTGTAGTTAGGATATAGTGGGTTGGATAATGGATGGATGTGTGTGTTTTTCTAGGCTCACCTTCTCTCTTGCCTATTCCTAATGCTTCCTTCATCTCTTTCACCTCCTTGCTAGTCAACCAACCAGTCACATATGGTAAGACTGACACTTGGAGTGTCACAGGGCAGTTGCAAAAATGGCAAGTGCAGATTATAATACAATGCAGTTCTGTTAATATAACCAATTTAGGTGGAATACATGCTATTATGGCGCGGCTAATGGGGGTATAGGGTTGTACACAGGCAAGTGAAATTGACCAAAAAGCGTAGCCACTCTTCGTTAGTTGCACCGGGAGCTAATAGAAGCAACGCCTGCATTGTGTAGGCGAAATAGTACAGGGAAATTAAAGAAGGAGGTTAGTTCTTTGAAGATCAGTTTTTGGGAGGTTGATTATGAAGTCAGTTGTGGGCAGTGTGTAGTTTCCTCTGTTGTGGTGACACAGTGTGATTAAATTCTGTGTATCTATTTCTTTGGAGGATACATCATGGGAGTGCCTTTTATTTTTAAGGCAGAAGTTTACAGTTGTGACTGACTTCACTCAAATGCTGAGGGAGAAATTTTTGGCGAATTAAGTGAGGCAGTCACGCTTATGGACTGAGTGCAGGGATATGCTTCTTTGGAGGCTGGAGATATAAAGGGAATAGGTACCGCTGAAGGGAATTGAACAGATTTTAACTACTCATGACATTCTCTCTAATGTGTTGTGTTTTATGAACAATTAATTATTGAATTTTTATTAACCGCACCTTGGGTACTTTAAATAAATATATACCTTGCACTGATTGTTGTCTCTCACTCAAGTCTGGTCCACCCCCAGTTACTAGGGGATCTATTTGGTTTTGTTCACTTGTCAGAGACTTTGACCACTAGCAATAAACACTAGAAGAAAGAAGGAAAGCTGATACACCATACAGTTCTGTTTTGCTTCACAGTATGCATTCACACACAAACACCTAATGTGGCAGGTTCAAATCAATAACTTGTCTACACTAAGCATAAACAGTGAAACTTTAGAAGCTGTTGTTACCAAAACCATTAAAAGTCTTTTGTGACTCTTTTATTGCACTGCCACTGAAATGCTTCAACAACTGGATGAGCGGGTTAGACAGCATTCTTCATTAATGGGAAATTAGGGTTTACATGTATTCATTCAGATTGTAGGCTAGGGGGACAGCTGGGCATTCCATTTATATAGTATTAAACCTTTAAAGGAGAAATTAGAAGGCTCTGCAAAATCATTATGAATTAAATAAATCTAAAAAAAGAAAAATCTCAGGCAAGACAGTGCAGAAGCCCTGACAGCATATTTGTTTCTGATAGAGGGATCAACTTAAAAATACATTTCCTCTTTAATCCTTTCCTTGTTACCACAGCAGGCAATAAAGAATAAAAAAGCATAATGATCATGATGTGCATAGCTAAAATGCTTATTTTTCAGTGCCCCTTTCCTTTTTTTATGTAGCGCCCTCCTAGCTGGGTATAATAGTAAACCTAGTACTTAGCCTTAGTGAGACATTTTGCTTTTTCTTTTCTTTGCTTTGGGGAAAACAGGTACAGAGAGAAATGTGATTGGTGCTCTTTACTACCAATCAAGGCATAGCGTGCCTTTAGTACTTTAATGATTTATGTTTTCCTTAAGGAAGTGAGAGGAACATGGTGTGGAGTTAGAGCTAAAGGGGTTTGAGTATTGAACAAGTGTGTAAGAAAGAAAAAACGGGGAAAAAAGAGTTTGTACTAAGGTTGAGAAGAGAGCGAGAGTGAGCTTTGAAAAAAGAAAAAAAAAGAAAAAAAGTTTTTTTTGGTGTGTCAATATTAAACGTGAGAGGCATTGAGCGGGTTTAGCTCATTGGAACATGGATGAAAAGAGGAGCATGGCTTTGAAAAAAAGAAGTGACGGACAAACGAAGCATCGAATGCCTATTTTGTGGAAATTTTCGCCATCTACCCCTACTCTCTCTTCTGTTTCTTTTTCCGGTGTCCTTTTCCAACAGTGATGGATTAAAAGCCAGAAGCCTGCATGACCATCATCATCAAGTCCTTCCATGAGAACCCTAAATACAAAGAGGACTATTTAATTTATGTTAGGTAGAATGCCCAGAGGGGACTGGGCAGTCTCGTGGCCTAAAACCCCTGCAGATTTTATTTTTTTCCCCCAGTCGTCTGGAGGTTTTTTTCGTTTTTTTTCTGTCCTCCCTGGCCATCGGTCCTTACTCTTTTTCTATGTTAACTAATGTTGTTTAATTTCTTATTTTGTCTTTTATTTTTCTTCATTATGTAAAGCACTTTGAGCTACTTTTTTGTATGAAAATGTGCTATATAAATAAATGTTGTTGTTGTTATCTAAAAGAAATACAAAAAAGGGAATGCAAATTAATCCTGCATCAAGATGAAGCTACCAGTGTCTTCCCAGACAGAGCTGTGAGATTCCTGTGTTTAACCACGGAAGTAAAGTTCTAGAAGGACACCATGAGTACCTGTGGAGTTATGTACTGCATATGAGCTCCAACTAAGCGCGGTAGTGATTTTTTTTTGATACAGGTCAAATTCCGTTACAAAGAAGTGCCAAGGACCTAAAAAATATTTCATTGTAATTAAAATTTCATAGTAATGAGATTCTGTATTTGTTGCTATAGTGCTTCTTTTAACTTGTGTTTGCAATCACTTCAATAGCTTCTTTCACATTCATTTTCATCTCCTTCTGTCTAGTTATGCTGATGAGAATTTTTCTCAGCATTTCCTTTGCGATAATACACTTTCAGGGTGCAAATGATGCCCAAATCCAATGGCTTGAAACACTGCCATGCAATTGGGTAGGAGAAACCAACTTGAACATTACCTACAGTGCATCCAGAAAGTATTCACAGCGCTTCACTTTTTACACATTTTCTTATGTTACAGCCTTATTCCAAAATGGATTAAATTAATTTTTTTCCTTAGAATTCTACACACAACACCCCATAATGACAATGTGAAAAAAGTTTACTTGAGGTTTTTACAAATTTATTAAAAACTAGCAGAATACCCGCGCTTCGCAGCGGAGAAGTAGTGTGTTAAAGAATGTACGAAAAAGAAAAGGAAAAATTTTTAAAATAACGTAACATGATTGTTAATGTAATTGTTTTGTCACTGTTATGAGTGTCGCTGTGATATATATATATATATATATAAAAAATACCAGCTTCGCAGCGATGTCATGTGTTAAAGAAGTTATGAAAAGAAAAGGAAACATTTTAAATATAATGTAACATGATTGTCAAAGTAATTGTTTTGTGTATTTGGTGGCAGCGTCACAAAGATTTTCGTCTAGCTGCATCAGAAAATGTACCACGACGTCTGACATGCCTCCTTTTTACTGTTTTCTCACAGCTTGGATTGCTGCTGTCATATATATATATACACACACACACACACACACACACATACATACATACATACATAACATACATACATACATACATACAGCACATATCTTCATATCTACATATCTATATACATATCTACATACACATATATATATATATACATACCTATCTACATCATATATACACACACATACATACATACACACACACAAATTATATATATATATATATGTATGTGTGTGTGTGTATATATATATATATATATATATATATATATATATATATATATATATATATATATATATATATATATACTTGTGTGTATGTTTGTATGTGTCTATATGTGTGTGTATAGCTTTGGTCACTGAGTGCAAGGGAAAAATAATAAAATATAGTCTATAAGTTATTAAACAGTAAAACATTAACGTTTTAAGAAGTACAGGTACATTGAGCACTACTGGAGTGGTTGGGTAAACTACATTTTAAAGACTGTGTAACACAACAGGTAAGTAACTAACAGCAGCTAAAATGTATATGGATCATCTCTCGGTAGTAGATCCCTTTTGAAAGGCGCTACACGACGGCTGTGGTATAGAAATTACATTTTCTATGTGAAGGCTCAAATTTGTGCCTCTGGTAATGTGCCTTACCGGCATTTAAAGAAAATTAGTTTTGTGTCCTCTGCAGTGTTAAGAGAGAAAGGCTTTGGTTTGGCATAAAAGGAAAAAGGTGTAAAGAAAGGAAAGTTGCCTTTTCTTTTATATAGTATAGAGAGATGTGTTCGCTGACGCTATGATCGCCTTTTGGGGACAGTCGCGGTGGGTCTTGTGTAGACTGGTGAGACGCCCCGCCATTAATCGGCTGTGATGGCACTGTCAGTCCTGCACTCGTGTGCGTGTTCATAATCCGAGTTTAGGACCTCATAATCGTATACGTGCAAAAGAAAGTGTGAATCGCCTTAATATTATTTTGCCGTGGTGTAGAAAAGGGGTCCTGTGTTTGCACTTGTCTGGGCTATAGCGCAGGGGGAGGATGAAAAAAATTAAAAGTGCTCACTTTGACTTAAAGCAGAAGCGCAGTCAGCGCCTCAAAGGCGGCACAGCTATGCACGCTGGCTGCTCGACTTTTGCTGGGCAGGAGACCCTTTTGTACACACGCTTCATGATATCAAAAGTCTCAGCGCTCTTTGGAGGTAATTCATATATTATATATATATAGCAAAATACCCGCTCAAGCGAGAAGTAGTGTGTTAAAGAAGTAATGAAAAGAAAAGGAAACATTTTAATAATAACGTAACATGATTGACATTGTCATGAGTGTTGCTGTCATATATATGCCTGCCTAAATAAGTCACCCTCGCTTTGCTCTTACTTTATTTACCGTTCATTTAATCATGGCTAATGGCGGAAAAATTATAAAATGGAAGGAGGATGGCTTTACCAAAACAATTATTGATGGCGAACCGATTATTCATAAAGCTTGAATTGGTGATCTGTTTTTCTGTGTTAACCTCATATTTTTTCATACTTCTTCTCAAACTAAGGTGGTGCGAGGGTAAAATGAATCGGGATGCGCTGATCAGTGTAATCGGTGTACCAGGAAATCATGCATTGACAAAAGCTCCCTTTGCTTGTAATGCAAAGTGTGATTAAATGCATTATTTTTTAACGCGTTATGGAGCACATGCATCAAGCTTCTCAGCTGTGCTTGTGCTAAGAAAAGGAAAGATTTTAAAAATAACGTAACACGATTGTCAATGTAACCTTTTGTAAGTAGTGCCTGGAGGATTCAGTGTGGAGAAACTCTAGAGACAGCGTGTGTATTAACTTGTGGATTTTTCTGTGAGTATTTGGTGGCAGTCTGACGAAGTTGCTTCGAAAGACGGCATTAGCTGAGCTCAGCTCAGACCGAAATTAGATGAATGGGAGGGGAGATGATGACGTGACTCCCCCACCCGCCTTAACTGTCAATCCCCCACAAACACAGTCTCGGAATTTGCATAAGCACACCCCTTCACCTACAATTTTAACTTAGTTACAAAGTGATCAAAACTCTCGCTTATATCCTGCGTCCTCTCATTAAACTTGTATCCCGCATTACCTGTGGGCATGTGAAACGCCAGTGGTAGCCTGTCTATGAACTTAATTTAAAGTTTAGGTTTACACCTTGCTTTCTTTCCGAGGTAGCAGCACTCATGAATATGGTATTATATGTCACTCGCTCGCTTCTTATTGTTTCGCTGCCTTCTCAATTATATAATGCATGTTTTCTTAAGCGCTTTTTGGAGGTCTTCCTGGTTTTCTACGCACTGCGTTGACAGTCAGTTAACGTGATTACGTGGGAGGCGTGATGATGTCACACGAAACTCCGCCCCCCCACGTCATTGCAGCTCAACTCCATTACAGTTAATGGAGAAAATACCTTCCAGTTATGACCATTAGGCATAGAATTTCGAAATGAAACCTGCCCAACTTTTGTAAGTAAGCTGTAAGGAATGAGCCTGCCAAATCTCAGCCTTCTACCTACACGGGAAGTTGGAGAATTAGTGATGAGTCAGTGAGTGAGTGAGGGCTTTGCCTTTTATTAGTATAGATAAAAAAAACTGAGAAATCACATGTACATAAGTATTCCCAGCCTTTGCTCAATACTTTGTCGATGCAAATTCCTTTGCTCAATACTTTGTCGATGCAAATTTGGCAGCAATTACAGCCTCAAGTCTTTTTGAATATGATGCCACAAGCTTGGCACACCTATCCTTGGCCAGTTTCGCCCATTCCTCTTTGCAGCACCTCTCAAGCTCCTTCAGGTTGGATGGGAAGCGTCGGTGCACAGTCATTTTAAGATCTCTCCAGAGATGTTCAATCAGATTCAAGTTTGGGCTCTTGCTGGGCCACTCAAGGACATTCACAGAGTTGTCCTGATGCCACTCCTTTGATATTTTGGCTGTGTGCCTAGGGTCGTTGTCCTGCTGAAAGATGAACTGTCGCCCCAGTCTGAGGTCAAGAGCGCTCTGGAGCAGGTTTTCATCCAGGATGTCTCTGTACATTGCTGCAGTCATCTTTCCCTTTATCCTGACTAGTCTCCCAGTTCCTGCCGATGAAAAACATCCCCACAGCATGATGGTGCCACCACCATGCTTCACTGTAGGGATGGTATTGGCCTGGTAATGAGAGGTGTCTGTTTTCCTCCAAACGTGACGCCTGGCATTCACACCAAAGAGTTCAATCTTTGTCAAAGGCTGTGAATACTTATGTACACGTGCTTTCTCAATTTTTTTATTTTTAATAAATTTGTCATTATGGGGTGTTGTGTGTAGAATTCTGAGGAAAAAAATGAATTTAATCCATTTTGGAATAAGGCTGTAACATAACAAAATGTGGAAAAAGTGATGTGCTGTGAATACTTTCTGGATGCACTGTAAGTTCATCACAAATCCCACCAATAAAGAACCACCTACCACCACCCTGTGAAAATTCCAGTTGCAGCTCAAGCATACATGGTATAATTACAGTGTATGAAAGTTGACCATGTGGAGAATGTCATATCTCCTCATAGATGGTACAGACCTCTCGCTTTCTACTCAAGTGCTGAGGTTCAGTTATACTTGATGTTGCATTGTGCTTCCAGTCAATCAATCTTTAGTTTATACAATGCCATTCACATGGATAACAAATCAGGGTAGTTGGAAGGGCTATAACTTCCCACATTACTTATGTGGCTTTTTCCCATACAGTATCTCAATGTTGTAAACCACAGGTTAGTTGGCAACACTGAACTGCCCTTATAAGAGTCACGAGGACTGTTGTCTCATCTCGGATGGTACATTCAGTGCTGGTGTGATAGGCTCTGGATTCTGCAACCCAGAACTTAATTAATTGTGCACAAATGGATGAATAGAAGGGGATCATGAGAATCAACAAAACAATATACAATATTATTATGCAAAAAATCAATACGAAGTTATATCAGGAGAAAATATTAAGGGAGACTTAGTGAAATAAGGGGAAAAAGGGGAATCTGTGATGAAACCTCTTACCTAAATATGCTCCATATTGACCCGCACTAAAAAATGACAACAAAAAACACATCTAGGTGCATTTTGTGTTTGGCCAGCCTGTTGTTGAACTCAAAGAACCTTAATTATTGCCAAAAGGTTAGGCCATGTCTAATGATCAAACACCACGATTCTTTGTCATTCAGTTTGGTATCTGTTATACCAAGATTCGCTGCTGTAAGGGATTTTTTGCAAGAAGTGCTTTCTTTCAGGTATATCAACAAGACTTCCATCCATCAGTTTTCTGAACCCACTTAATCTATTTCAGTATTGCTTTCTATCCCAGTTGTATTTGGCACAAGGCAGAAATAAATCCAGACTATCATATGTTACACTTATGGAAGCACTATCATGTGTTAACTTAGCAGCAAGGACAGTTTATGAAGAAAACCTGTACAGGTAACAACATTTATTTATATAGCACATTTTCATACAATGATGCTTTACAGGATGAAGAAAGAGAAAAAAGACAAAATACAGTATATAAGAAAATAAAATTAGGCAATACTAATTAACATAGAATACAAGTAAGGTCCGATGGCCAGGGAGGACAGAAAAGGCAAAATAAAACTTTCAAAGTCTTTTTGGGCACTTTGTTGTAATGAAAGTATCTGCTGACTGTATTTCATAGTAACAATGTTTTTATAGGCTCTGTCTTATGGGGAAACTGTCGGGAAAGTGGGAAATGTGCAGATAACACACACACTGGCTGGCCTCGGATTTGAGCTGAAGTCCCTCAGGATGTGGGCTGGTAACACTAGATACTTTATCACTCTGCTTTCCACCTACAGAAGACATTTGCAGCTTATGGTGTTTTGTCACCGTTAGAATTAACTTTACCACCATTGTGTTTACACTGGCCTTTAGAATTGATTTTTACAACTAAATGATTACTTGTCGTTCAGAAAGAAAATGCAGTAATATTTGGTGTATTCTTAAAAGTCGAGAGTACTGTAAAGTCACAATTGCCACAAAAAAAGAAAAATGAAGTCAGATTTGTTAAACTCTGTGTAGTTAAGGAAGTTCTAAATTGCAACAGAAACTGGTGGATCTTAAATCTCAGTTTGATTGCTACAACAGAGAGTGGCATAGGAAGAGAGAGAGGCCAAAACAGATGAATGAGTGTTCTTTTGCAGAGCCAGCCCCCATTTTCTGTGCATCTTCTGTAAAAGGCTGGTGCCACCCACTGTGTGGCTTTCTATCTAGTTACTGAAAAGGGTAATTAGGTTTGAAAAAGCGGCTGATGGATTAGCCATCTAGCAAAAATGTTCAGGGTGAAAAATGGGCAAGAAATTAAATTTGGAGAATTATTATGCAGCAGCTTCGTAATAAAATATATTCAGTAAGTCAATACAAATGATGGCTTATTAGGAAAGTATATTTGTCTGGTTAACTGTGCATTTTTTATCGTGTGTTGGCTAGAGGAAGTTTTTAATGAAACATCAAAAAATATATGAAACCTTTTATGGGTAATGTCTGACCTTAATAATAATCCATTTTTATTAAAAAAAAAAACCCAAAAAAAACTAAACTATCTTTGTCCCTTTTTCTCAGTTTTGATAGCTGCCTTTGATGAGAGGAGCCTGTTTCCAAAAGAAATTCTGGACCGAAAAAAGAAATCCAAAGATGCAGATGAGGCCAAAGTCAATAAAAAACAAAAGAGCAAGAAACAAACTAGATCACAGGCTAAAACTTTGCAGGCTCTTTGAATGTCTAATCAGCTTCTCAGGAAATAGAAAACAAAATATGAACAGAGTTGTGAGCATTAAGCCCATTGTAGACAAAGGCATTGTTACTTCTCCAAACAATCAACGTTATTCTAAGTAGCACCTTTCACAGCAAGCAGTATCCCAAAAGGCTGTATACATCAAACAAGACTACATTTGGTGAAATTATCCACCAAAACTAGTATATAAAGGGCCAGGATAAAGTATTTACTTTGTTCATGTTCAGTGTTATTGTGTAATTTTCACAACATTATAGTCATTTTCATAACAAAATTGAATAGCTCATTAGATAAAACGTGTTCCAGAACAAACAATAACATTACATTTTGATAATTATTTATTTTTTCAAAAAAGGTATGCAGTGCCATAAAAAAGCAGTTACCACTACCGTCACCCCACATAACTGGTTAGACTATCGTTAGCAACAAGACTTTTCTTTTGTTAATAGTCACACTCTCTCAGTGCTTGCACTCCTTTATTCCTTAACTTGTTTACCTCACACATTCACAAGTTATTCTATATGAACTACTCATTTTAGATTATGTCAGAAAATCATACTGAGGTTTAGTTCTGAACTTTGACATTGCTGCTTCACAGTTCTAAATCTGCAGTCGCACACTACAGAGAATATGGGAAACACAAGCTTTCTGGAGAATATTTCACGCAGACAGCTTTCCCAGTGTGGCACTTTGGAGGGAAAGTTTCAATGTATTGCTGAATCTTTACCTGAAACCATTACATATAAAAAAATAATCATAACAACACCTGAAATGGCATTTTGTGGTTAAAATTGTATTGGGAGTAACAAGTGATGTGTATAGAAACATGGATGCGTCACATTTTTATTGCTGAAATGGTCACTGTTGGGGCGCTTTTCTTTGTGTTGCTCAGTGTCTTATATTTGATTAAATAAAGTGCCTCACAATGGCAAAACATGCCATATTAAATCAAAAAAGATTACACATGTGTAGTTTTTCATTTATTGTATTTCCTCTTGTTTTCATTTTTCAAAATCATGTTAAAACTGCTGTTTCACGTGCCATTGATTTAACTTGAACAATGCTTGATAAATTTCTGTACAAAGTTTTTCTTACATATATTTATGACAAACTGCAGAAACGGTCAGACAAGACATGTTTGCAGCACAAAGTCCAAAAAAACTGAATAAACATTTGTAAATATATGTTATGTTAATAAGATTGTTTTTTATTTTTCACCTTTACAGCACTAAAGGGTCCCTGATCACTTCTAGGCAGCTCTTGACTGTAAGATCAGTTGGGTGTGAATGTGTGTATGGACAACATTTGTGACAGACTGATGTGAAAGAGGCCTTAAGTGTTTTTCCATCCATCCATCCATCCATCCATCCATCCATCCATCCTCTTTCACTTATCCGAGGTCGGGTCGCGGAGGCAGCAGCTTGAGCAGAGAGTCCCAGACTTCCCTCTCCCCGGCCACTTCTTCCAGCTCTTCTGGGAGAATCCCAAAGCGTTCCCAGGCCAGCCGTCCCTCCAGCATGTCCTGGGTCTTCCCCGGGACCTCCTCCCGGTTGGACGTGCCCGGAACACCTCACCAGGGAGGTGTCCAGGAGGCATCCCGATCAGATGCCCGAGTCACCTCATCTGACTCCTCGCAATGCGGAGGAGTAACGGCTCTACTCTGAGCCCCTCCCAGATGACTGAGCTTCTCACCCTATCTTTAAGGGAAAGCCCAGACACCCTGTGGAGGAAACTCATTTCAGCCGCTTGTATTTGCGATCTTGTTCTTTTGGTCACTACCCATAGCTCATGACCATAGGTGAGGGTAGGAACGTAGATCGAATGGTAAATTGAGAGCTTCACCTTACGGCTCAGCTCTTTTTCCACCACGACAGACCGATGCACAGCCTGCATCACTGCGGATGCCGCACCGATCCGCCTGTCGACCTCACGGTCCATTCTTCCTTCACTCGTGAACAAGACCCCGAGATGCTTAAACTCCTCCACTTGGGGCAGGATCTCTCCCCCAACCCTGAGAGGGCACTCCACCCTTTTCCGGCTGAGGACCATGGTCTCAGATTTGGAAGTGCTGATTCTCATCCCAGCCGCTTCACACTCAGCTGCGAACCGATCCAGAGAGAGCTGAAGACCACGGCCTGATGAAGCAAACAGGACAACAACATCATCTACAAAAAGCAGTGACCCAATCCTGAGTCCACCAAACCGGACCCCTTCAACACCCTGGCTGTGCCAAGAAATTCTGTCCATAAAAGTTATGAACAGAATCCGTGACAAATTGCAGCCCTGGCAGAGTCCAACTCTCACTGGAAACGGGCTTGACTTACTGCCGGCAATGCAGACCAAGCTCTGACACCGGTTGTACAGGGACCAAACAGCTCTTATCAACGGGTCCAGTACCCCATACTCCAGAGCCTTGAGGAACTCCGGGCGTATCTCATCCAACCCGGGGGTCCTGCCACCAAGGAGTTTTTTGAGCACCTCGGTGACCTCAGCCCCAGAGATGGGAGAGCCCACTTCATTGGAAGGCATGTTAGTAGGATTGAGGAGGTCTTCGAAGTACTCCCCCCACCGACCCACAACATCCCGAGTTGAGGTCAGCAGCGCACTATCCCCACCATATACGGTGTTGACACTGCACTGCTTCCCCCTCCTGAGACGCCAGACGGTGGACCAGAATCTCCTCGAAGCCGCCCGAAAGTCGTTCTCCATGGCCTCCCCACACTCTTCCCATGTCCGAGTTTTTGCTTCAGCAACCACCGAAGCCGCATTCCGCTTGGCCTGCCGGTACCTATCAGCTGCCTCCAGAGACCTACAGGACAAAAAGGTCCTATAGGACTCCTCCTTCAGCTTGACGGCATCCCTCACCGCCGGTGTCCACCAACGGGTTCGGGGATTGTCGCCACGACAGGCACCGACCACCTTGCGATGCCCCTCTCTTTACCCAAGTGTCCAAGACATGTGGCCGCAAGTCTGATGACACGACCACAAAGTCGATCATCGAACTGAGGCCTAAGGTGTCCTGGTACCAAGTGCGCATATGAACACCCCTATGCTTGAACATGGTGTTCGTTATGGACAATCCGTGACGAGCACAGAAGTCCAATAACAAAACACCGCTCGGGTTCAGATCGGTGGGGGCCATTGCTCCCAATCATGCCCTTCCAGGTCTCACTGTCATTGCCTACGTGAGCATTGAAGTCCCCCAGCAGTACGAGGGAGTCCCCAGATGGTATGCCCTCTAGCACCCCCTCCAGCCAGTCAAACAACAGTCAGGACCCTTCCCCCCACCTGAAGGTGGAGGGTGGCCACCCTGTCGTCCACCGGGGTAAACCCCAATGCACAGGCTCCAAGTCGGGGGACAATAAGTGTGCCCACACCTGCTCGGCGCCTCTCCCCGGGGGCAACTCCAGAGTGATAGAGAGTCCAGCACCTCTCAAGGAGATTGGTTCCAGAGTCCAAGCTGTGCGTTGAGGTGTGTCCGACTATATCTAGCCGGAATCTCTCGTCTTCGCACACTAACTCAGGTTCCTTCCCCTTCAGAGAGGTGACGTTCCATGTCCCAAGAGCCAGTTTCTGTAACCGAGGATTAGACCGCCAAGGTCCCCGCCTTCGGCCACCACCCAACTCACACTGCACCCAACCTCCTTGGCACCTCCCATAGGTGGTGAGCCCATGAGGAGGAGGACCCACGTTACCACTTCGGGTTGTGCCCGGCCGAGCCCCATGGGTGCAGGCCCGGTCACCAGGTGCTCGTCATCGAGCCCCACCTCCAAGCCTGCCTCCAGAGGGGGGCCCCATTGACCCACGTCCGGGCAAGGGAAAACGGCGTGCAAAGTTTTCTTTCATCATTGGAGGTTTGTTGAACCGCACTTTGTCTCATCCCTCACCTAGGACCAGTTTGTCTTGGGTGGCCCTACCAGGGACATAAAGCCCCGGACAACATAGCTCCTAGGATCATTGGGACACGCAAACCCCTCCACCATGATAAGGTGACGGTTCAAGGAGGGGTTTTAAGTGTTTTTGCGTTCTGTAAAGGATGTAATAGAATTAATACTTATTAAAAAAGGAACTTATTCTACAATATGCATTTCATAAGTACTGTGATGTCTCTGTAAAGCATACTGTATATTTTCGCTCTTGAATCTGTAAAGAATATGAAGTGCAGGATTTGGCATCATCTCAGTGTTCCATGCAACTGAACATTATATTAGGCTTTTTTCAGTCTGTATTAAAAAAATTGTCATCTTTGTTTCAGATAAATTTTTTTACATATCCATGTCTTCAATGTATATAAACAAACTGTACTGTATATCATAAGTTCAGTTATTAATTGATGGCCATACTTTTCAAGTTAATTCATGTAACATATATGTTTTAAAATATATATGCTTATATGGGATTAGCCTCAATCAGTTAATGATTGAGACTAATTCACTGAGGGCACAAGACAAAATTAATCACTTAACAATCACTGGGTAGAAACTAGGATTACTCATCTTGATCAATAAAGCAAAACCTGTGGAAATAAACACTTCAGGCTCCCCCCTGTACATCAACAGCAATCATGTGGACAACATTCAAGAGTTCACTTATCTTGGCAGCCTGCTTACCTGCGACAGAAACACTTCAACCAAGATCGGGACACACATTGGTAAGGCATCCTCTACCGTGAGCAGATTAAGGAAAATTTGGGACGACAAGCAGCTCTCCATATACACCATGATGAAAGTATACATCAGTGTTATCATCCCAATTCCGTGGAGCTCAGACATGGTCTCTCATGAAGGTACAACACGCTAAAGTGGATGGCTTTGATTCATGCTGCCTATGCTGGATCATGCACATACGATGGCAAGAAGTGACCACTACAGATATGTGCCAGACAAGAGCTGCCCAGTTGCCCATCAGTATCAGACTACAGAAAAGATGCCTGGCTTGGTTTGGCCATCTAATACATATGAACAACAGCAGATTACCCAAACAAGCCATGCAGTGGGCCCTTCCTGGAAAACGCTGATTAGGCAGACCAATGACACCGTGGATGAAAAAAACATTAATGAAGACCTTCACTTATTGAGTATGATTTGGACAGGAGCACAATCACTGTCACTTGATAAATCTGCTTGTTGTCATCATATTTCTACCAAATGTACCACAGGGCACACAAAGTCAGAAGAAGAAGAATAGGGGATTGCCATTTAAAATATTTTTTATCAACCAATTGACTTTGAAATGTGAGAAAAGTATTATGGGGTAACTCATAAGAATATTTTCATTTGAATTTTTGCTCTTAACTGTCAAGATATAGTTAGTCAGCATCCTCATTCATTTTGTGTTTTCTCTATTATTTCCATTTTATCTTGAATTGATTTGTGCTGTATTTCTGTTAGCATTGTAAAGCATCTTAAGAAAGCGTTTATTGTGAAAAGAAAAACCTCAGAATAATCACAAAATTACCAAAATCATTTCAGGGTCACAGGGGAATGATGGGTATCCTAGCAGAACTGTCAGTCAGTCAGTCATTATCCAACCCGCCATATCCTAACACAGGGTCACAGGGGTCTGCTGCAGCCAATCCCAGCCAACACTGGGTGCAAGGCAGGAACAAATCTCCAGGCAGGGCGCCAGCCCACCCCACCGCAGGGCACACACACACACACACCAAGCACACAATAGGGACAATTTAGAATCGCCAATGCACCTAACTTGCATGTCTTTGGACTGTAGGAGGAAACCCACGCAGACACGGGGAGTACATGAAAACTCCATGCAGGGAGGACCCAGGAAATGAACCCAGGTCTCCTAACTGCGAGGCAACAGCGCTACCCACTGTGCCATTGTGCATGGCAGAACTGGAAAATTTTAAAATAAATAAACAAACATTTCCAATGAAAATATTCTTAACGCAAGGAAAAAAAAAAAGCAGCAGAGGTCCTTAATGCAACGTTTCCTTCAATTCATTCAAGTGAGCAGAAAAAAATGCTTTCTCTCTTATTTCTCTCATCAAACACAGAGACGCAAGCTGCCCTCATGTAAATTCATTAATCATATGTCTTGCAATTGCTTCATTTTAACTATTTTCAAGTCAGCTGCATGCTGAGGATAGCATTTCCAATCAAAAGACATCCACAACTCGAATGCTGAAAGTGAGTAGCACAACATAATTTCTGCCACTGTTGCAGTTTAGTCCAACATCTTCTCTGTGTCATACCCTACCAAAAACAGATCATTAAATTGTTTTTATGTGCCTCCCTGTAGGGTTCCACTGCTTTTTTTAATGTGTAATGAAATTGTCTGCCAAGTGATTGCAAAAATAAATTGTTCAGCAACTATTTTCAGTTTTCAAATGAATTATTTGGTGTAAAACAGGCAGGATGTTTTTTCATGTAGTTGCTGGGCTTTGCATTTCAGCATTTCAGCTCCTTAGCAATTATAGCGAGTTTACGATTTCTGTTCAACAGAATTGGATTGCAAAACTGGTAAAAAGACAAAGAATAAACTGTTTAATCCACACTAAGGTTTATTGCTTTGTTTTTTAAATGAATTGTATTGTTTTCTCTGCATAAGTATCAGATAGCCTGATCCCTCCTTGTGAAAGCTACAGTATAAAACATCCAGTGACGATAACCATATCTCTCATTTAGTTCTCAAATTACTGCAGTCATCAACAATTTCCAGTTTGTAAATTAAGGCAACTTCATAATATGCAGAACCCCGAGATAATCATTCATTCTTATCAGGAGAAATTGACTACTGCAATATTTTAATAATGGAATGTTCATTATTTCCAAATTTAATAAACAAGGCACATAAATAGAACTAGAAAATGTGACCATGTTGTAGCATGATGACAATGTAATTAATATTTATTAGGTCAATATAATTTATGTTATACAGTACAAATGAACATAATTCTTTCCTCCACTTTCTTTATTTTATAACTAGATGTAGCTGGTATGTTCATACATATTAAGTATTTTAGCTTGTACTGGGAATATAAGACACTCCAGTAGCTGCAGAAAATGGCATTTCTGCAATGCACAGTAAACATCCAGAGAATTAGAAAGCAAAATTGCAGCTGCAGACTTATAAATTAACAGAATTTCCGACTGGAATGAGAGAAAGAGGCATACAGTATTTTGAGGTTGTAGCATTCATTGGACAGATGTTATAAATAATACTTGAATAAGATGATAAAAGGGGAAAGTACTATATGCTTTTGTTGCTGTCTATTAGGTCTTCATGAGTTAACATTTGAGTACTTTATTTTTGGAAGTCATCACCTTTGGAGTTTCCTCCTACAGTCCAAAGACATGCAGGTTAGGTGCATAGGCGATCCTAAACTGTCCCTAGTGTGTGCTTGTTGTGGGTGTGTGTGTGTGCCCTGAGGTGGGCTGGTGCCCATCCCAGGGTTTATTTCCTGCCTTGCACCCTGTGTTGGCTGGGATTGGCTCCAGCAGACCCCTCTGACCCTGTGTTAGGATATAGCGGGTTGGATAATGGATGGATGGATGGATCACCTTTGGAATGTTTCTACAATGAAAGTCACTTTTTCACTGGTAAAGACTCAAGGAACTCAGCAACAGGAAAGAAACGTGTCCTGCCCCTGCTGTAGAAGGGACTCATCTTTGGTAAGGTGGTTGTGATGCCTTCAGAACTGTTTGTTCCAAGCTAAACCAGAGTGTAAAGCTGTGCAAAGTGTTTGTCTTCTATCACCCATTTTGGGGTGTGAGATTATTTCTGGTCTAGCATTAAGATCTAAATTAAAGAACCCAATTTACAGGGAGCAAGTGCTTCTAAATAATACACATGTATCTCTAGTTTTTAGGTCTCTGTGTTGGCATGCAGTTATACTCAGAGCTGATATAATGTACATGGGTGCCTTGCCACTTATCTTGTAAAACTCCTTAATGCTCATTTTCCAGAGTGAATACTGTGATTTCAAAATGCACAGTTTCTTACCATTCAGATAGCATATACAATGAGTGTAGGAGGCATAACCTTAAGCAACAGAGCAACCGAATTCTACTAATTTAAAAGATGCTCTATCAGTGTCAGCATTTAATCCAAAGATTAAGCCATATTGCTGTACTTACCAATTTTATTTTTCCTCCTTGGCATTTTGATGTTGAATTTGATGTCACCAGCTTTCTCTTTCTGGCCTTGGAATAATATCCTAAAATGAATGAGTGATGATGGCATCACCAGGTACACACTCTAGGTGTAGCTACAATCTGCTATATACTGTGAAACTGCTGACAAAAGACAAACTCGCTTAGCTGCTAATACACAAGCGAGACAAGCACATCGGCAAAAGGAAACCTCCGAGGAGAGAGAAACATGCTGCTGATGGGCAAGGGGGACGAGCACGTCTGCAAAATGAAACTGCAGACTCTGCATTTCAATTCTTTTTCTCTTGATTTCAATAGTTTCTAGGAGCCTGCGCTTTTTACAGCACAGGCTTACACATACTGTCTAAAGCTCAATGTGTATGTGTGTGTATTTGTTCTTTATACAGTTCCACACTCTTGGTCCAATCATGAGAATATCTTGCACACGAATTGCACCTTTTCAGGAACCCAAAACTTTGAACCTAGGAGTACCATTGAGGGAGGGGGTTCTTTTTAAGGACGGTGCTTTTTCCCAGATTCTGACATCTGAGATGTTGAATTGTAAAAGCACTGTTCTGTATTTGAGCAAAGTGATTTGTCACACATAATTATTGTCTGAGAAAATCATCATTAAAAAATTGAGCTTGCTGTGATATCTTCTGGAATCACTTCCACTTTGCTTGCTAAAGGTCACACAGCACAGTCGGTCTTCAAGTTGAAAATGAACTTGGCTCATGGTGACAGTCCTTCATGCGATAATCTAAAAGGATCAGGACATGCCAAGCTGCTTCAGCAGTGCAGTGTGTCCATTTGGGATGAGCACACCATTGCACACAGAATGCAACTGGAGCCTCTGGAGCAAACTCTTCTGGACCTATGCAATAACAAGGATTTAGTAGGAGAAACAGTTAGTGTTTTAGTTGGTGATTTTCTACAAATTTTACAATTTATTCCGAGGTCAACACCAGCTGATGACCTCGATGCATGCCTCAAGCCATTGCATCTTTGGAGAATTAGTGCAGACGTTGATCCTGACTGCAAACATGCATGTCCTGTGTAATGCACATGCAATTGGGAGAGAACATTAGGGCTCAATTGATAGGAATCTCCCTCCGAGCCAGAGGGTGGAGCTGTTACCTAATGCCTCTCTTCTACCTCCCTCTGCAGAAAGAATGATTGACAGATGTGACTTTTATGTTTCCACCCTGTCAAACCCACCTCTTTCTCTGTGTCTCCTTAAGAAACTGCTAGAAAATCAATGAAAAGTTTTAATGTACACGAGTATTTTATGAATACATTGTTGTATTATCATAAATTCCCAATGATGATAAATATAAATACTGTGGTTAACATATTGAAGAGTACACATTACTACAAGTTACTCAAAAAGTGAACTCACAGTTATTTTTAAACATCTGTCTTACATTATTTTTCAATTAAAATGATCAAATGCACTGACAAGCTTTTAATTAATCTGCACCCGAGTTAAAATTAGTTTGTGTGTTTGTGTTATACTTTATGATGTAATTTTTTAGAACTTTTTCCACATTTTTGGAGGTTTTCATTTTGCATGTAATTCAATCAATTAATGTAATGTACTTTATTTATCGAGATTTGATTGTCTCATACATATATGACATTTACAAAGTATTATTAAACTTTAAAGTAAACAATCTAAAAAACACTCCTTTTTATACAAAAAGTAATGACCCCTTATTATAATTATGAAATACAGTCCTCTTGTGCAAATTAAAACCGATCTACTACTATTACGTTTTCTAATATCATCATTACTACTACTACATCTACTTCAAATCAACAGTACCGGGCCATATGGTGAATATAAATGTTAATTTTTATCTGAACCCCCAAAACCCATCCATGGACCCCCTATGTTTCATGTTGCGTTAAAGGTATTCGTTGCGTTATACGTTTTCATTCTGTTTGTCTTTGAAATACTTTTTAATACTCTTTAAACTTACACTTTTACTGTAAAACTTCAGTAAAAACAACATTTGGAATTAACTTTTGGTCAATATCGCATTGAATTTTGATTCCGTGTTTGGAGTTACACCATGACAACGTGACATATAACTGCCCATGAGTGAAAATCGTTTCTTTCTCTGTAATAAATAAACCAACTTTTTTGAATGTTTGTCCCTGTGATTTGTTAATTGTCATAGCAAAAGCTATTCTAATGGGAAACTGTAAACATTTTAATACGAACGGCATATCAAGATCTCCTTTGGTGTCTAATGTTATCCGCAGAAGATGTACTACATTACCTTTTTTGTTGCCTGTTAAAATTTTACATGTCAGAATTGTTCAACCAATTTTGAATACAACTAATCTTGTCGTATTGCGTAGCCCATCACTCAGACATAAATTACGCAATAACATTACGATACATTCTTCTTTTAACAGTAATTCGGCTGGTGGAAGACTGGATGGTGTTAACAATGGTAGATATTCTACAGAATATTGTAAGTTGATGTTTTCATCTTTCGCACCATCACCACCAACTGTTTCAGCATAGTCTATTGATACGCATTTAACCAATTTGCCATGTAACCGATCAACAATTTACATGTTAATTCATTTGGATTCATCGTTTCTCGGTTCCAGTCAACCCTTCGGGATGAAATTCTTCAATAAGATTTGGACATAAGTCTTCTTTTATTGGGAACTTAAAGTGAGGAAAACGTAAAAATTTATAAGAGCTGAGAGTGCAGGAAGTGTGTCTGACAAAAGCATTCACACAAATGAGAGGTGTAAGGACTGTGGGCGTGGGCTGTTAACTTGAAACGGTTGAGAGGAGGGCGGGACTTGAAAAAATCTCTTGGCAATAGTCTCATCTCAATATTTTCTTTTATAATAGAGATACATATCTTTGTTCAAAGCAGGCCACCATACTACTATAATAATATGCAAATATCTTGCTCACATTGGTGAAACAAAAAAAAAAAAAATAGAAATGCTAGAAGCAGAAGAACAGATTTGTGAGCATCCTTGCCAGAACAGTAGTGAGACACGCAACCAATGGGTAATTACAGAACAAAGCTCACAGAATAAAGAAGGAGAAATGTACTTAAGTGAAACCTGCCAAGGACAGAAAGCAATCCATTAGCATGTTCTCAAAAGAGTAAAAACATTTACAGGGATTCATGAGATAAGCTGCTTTCACTCTTGCTTATTTACAACCCAAGGCATCGTGTTCTCTGCTGCAGACATTCAAATGCCTACACCCACTTTCATTAAGAGTGTTGACAGGAAAAACGGATGAAAGAAGACAAAATAAAACTGGCAATGAAGGTGGTTGCTTTGGGCATTCAAGTCAATGTAATTTATTTCATGTTTATATAAGAGGCTATAAAAATGCAAAATATTTGCTGAATGTCTTTAACCTAGTGCAGTGGTACTCAAATTGTGTGTCTTTCTCTTTTTGAATTTTGTTCCAGCTATTTTCACAATCAGTGAAAATTGATTAATGAACTGTCTTTAGTTTTAGATTCACATGTATAAGAAATTTTACAAAATGAAAAAACAGTTATTACTTTTAGTGTCATTCTCTTTTTAATAATTTTATTGTGTGGAGTGTGCTTTGTTAATTGTGGTGCAAAAGGTTGGAGCTTCTTCCCTTCTTCTTGATGTTGATGGCTTTGAGATCTTCTCAGCATGTCGCTCTTCAGGTCTTGAAAGGGGGCCCTTGCCTCCTTTTTTCATTTCTGAGTGTCCAATTCATCATTGTCCTGTGGAACCGGTGTGCTGTAATGCCAGTATGTTTTTTCATGCTGTCCCAAGCCCAGATAAATGTTGAAGGTTGCATCATGAAGGGCATCTGGTGTAAAATTTTGCCAGGTCAATGTGTGGACAACAATACAGATTTCCATACAGGATCAGTCAAGGCTGGGGTTAACAATGGCCACCACCAGTACTGTTAGCCAATAGGGTGCTGGGGAAATTGGGCTACTGTTGGCCGAAGGAGAAGAAGAGGGCAAAATACAAGTCTGGAGGCAGGAGGAGAGGAGGAAATCTATGAGAGTGAAAGTGAAGGTAGGAACTTTGAATGTTGACAGTATGACTGGTAAAGGGAGAGGGTTATCCGATATGATGGAGAGAAGGAAGGTTGATATATCATGCATGCAAGAGACCATATGGAAGGGAAGTACAGCCAGGTATATCGGAAGCAGGCTCAAATTGTTCTACCATGGTGTGGATGGGAGGACAAATGGGATAGCAGTTATCCCTAAGGAACTTTTTGTCAAGAGTGTTTTGGAGGTGAAAAGAGTTTTGGACAGAGTGTTGAGTATGAAGTTGGAAATTGAAGGTGTGATGATGAATGTTATTAGTACATATGCTCCACAAGTTGGGTGTGTGATGGATGAAAAGATTTCTAAAGTGAGTTGGATGAAGTGGTGAAGAGTGTGCTTAAGGGAAATTGAGTGGTGATTAGAGCAGATATTAATGGACAATGTTGATTAAGGGAACAGAGGGTATGAAGAGATGATGGGTATGTATGTTGTCAAGGAGAGAAATGCAGAAGGTCAGATAGTAGTGGATTTTGAAAAAAGAATGGGAATGGCTGTGGAAAATATGTATTTTAAGAAGAAGGAGGAACACAGGGTGACATACAAGAGTTAAGTAAGATGCACACAGGTAGATTATATCCTATGCAAGAGGATCAGTCTGAAGGAGATTGGAGAATGCAAAGTTGTGGCAGGGGAAAGTGTTGTTAGGCAGTGTAGGATCTGTAGGATGACGTTGGAGATCAAGAAGAGGAGGAGAGTGAGGGCAGAGCCAAGGATGAAATGGTGGACGTTGAAAAAGGAAGACTCTAAGGTGGAGTTCAGGGAGGAGGTAAGACAGGAACTGGGTGGCATTGAAGAGTTACCAGATAGCTTGTTAACTACAGCGGAAGTGGTAAGGGAGACAGAAGTGTGCTTGGTGTAACATATGGACAGAGGAAGGAGGACAACGAAACCTGGTGGTGGAATGGGGAAGTACAGGAGATTACATAAAGTAAGAGGTTGTTGAAGAAGTGGGATACTCAGAGAGATGAAGAAAGTAGACAGAAGTACTAGGAGATAAGGTGTAAGGTGGAGAGAGAGGTTGAGAAGACTAAAGATAATGCTTATGGTGAGTTGTATGAGAGGTTGGACACTAAGAAGGGAGAAAATGACCTGTACCAATTGGATAAACAGAGGAACCAACCTGTAAAATATGAGCAGCATGTTAGGGTGATGAAGGGTAATGATGGAAATGTACTCACAAGAAAGGGTAGTGTGTTGAGCAGAAGTCTTTTCAGAGGTTGACGAATGAATACAATGAGAGAGAGAGAATGTTGGATGATGTTGATAGAGTATGAGAAAATGCAACAGAATAGCAAAGAGGAAGTAAGGACAACTGTGAAGCAGTGATATACCTGTGAAAGCATGGAGGTATTTAGGTGAGATAGCAGTGGAGTTTTTTAACCAGATTGTTTAATACATTCTTGGAAATTGGAACGATGTCTGAGGAGTGTAGAAGAAGAATACTGGTAACGATTTTTAAGAATAAGGGTGATGTGTAGTGCTGTAGTAACTACAGAGGAATAAATCAGTCACAGCAGGAAGTTATCAGAAAGAGTAGTGGAAGCTAGGTTGGGAGGTGATGATTAGCAAGAAGCAGTATGAGTTCATGCCAGAAAAAAAGCACTACAGATGTGATGTTTGCTCTGAGGGTGTTGATGGAGAAGTATAGAGAATGCCAAAATGAATTGTATTGTAACTTTTTGGACCTAGCTAAATCATACGACAGGGTGCCTAGAGAGGAGTTATTGTATTGTATGAGGAAGTTGGGAGTGGTAAAAAGGTATGTGTAAGTGGTACAGGCTATGTACCAGGGAAATGAGACAATACTGAGGTCTGCGGTAGGAGTGACTGATTTATTTAAGGTTAAGGTGGAATTATATCAGAGATCGTCTCTAAACCATTTCTTATTTGCAAAGGTGATGGACAGGTTGACAGAAGAGATTAGATAGGAGTCCCCATGCACTATGACGTTTGCAGATGACATTGTGATCTGTAATGAGAGCATGTTGAAGAGACCCTGGAGAGGTGGAGATATGCTCTAGTGAGGAAAGGAATGAAGGTCAGTAGGACCAAGACAGAATACATATGTGTGAATAAGAGGTCAGAGGAATGGTGAGGATGCAGGGTGTAGAGTTGGTGAAGGTGGATGAGTTTAAATACTTGGGATCAACAGTACAGATTAATGAGGAATATGGAAAAGAGGTGAAGAAGAGAGTGCAGGCATGGTGGAGTGGGTGAAGCAGTGTCAGGAATGAGTTCTGACAGATGGTCAGGATTAAGAATGAATACATTAGAAAGTCAACAATTGGGAGAAAGATGCTAGAGATGGAGCTGCCAGGCAAGAGGAAATGAGGAAGGCCTAAGAGGAGGTTAATGGATGTGTTGATAGAGGTAATGCAGGTGGTGGGTGTGAGAGAGCAAGATGCAGAGGAAGAAAGATAAGGAAAAAGATGATCCACTTGGAAACCCCTAATGGGAGCAGCCAAAAGATTAAGTTTTCCCATAACTGAAATACAATTAAGATACTGTACTTCAACATACATTTCAAGAAGCATTTGTAGTGACCTCCTCTTGGGTAAAGGAAAGGAACATACTTGAGCCAGCAAACACAGTCAACCAAAAAAAAACAGCTGATTAGGGTGTGAGGTTCAAAACAGGAGCAAACAAGGTTCAGGAAGAAACAAGTTAGAAGGAATAAAGCTGTGAACGAAGTATGTATGATCTACTCTAATGTTTTGGCTATGGAAGATGACTTAACTGAGCTGAATCTGTATTTTAGCCCAACAAACTTTTCCCAATTTTTCTTCCAGTCAGAACACACCACTTACTCCACTGCTCCTCTCTCTGTCTCTTTCAGCTCCTGGTGAAGCAACACTTGTGCTTTGAGCCACTGTGCCTGGCACCAGCACTCAATATCTCTAAAGTGGTCTTGTGCACCCCATCTTCTTTCAAACTCTTGATCTTTTTCTCCTCACTGATCATTCACACTGCATCCTTTTTCTTTATTTACAGGCTAGACTCCTCCCTTTGCAGGACAGTACGGTAGCGCAGTGGAAGCGCTGCTGTCTCGCAGTTAGGAGACCTGGGTTTGCTTCCCGGGTCCTCCCTGTGTGGAGTTTGCATGTTCTTCCCGTGTCTGCATGGGTTTCCTCCGGGTGCTCCGGTTTCCTCCCACCGTCCAAAGACTTGCAGGTTAGGTGCATTGGTAATCCTTAATTGTCTCGTGTATGTGTGTGTGTGTGCCCTGCAGTGGGCTGGCGCCCTGCCCGGGGCTTGTTCCTGCCCTGTGCTGGCTGGGATTGGCTCCATCAGGCCCCTATGACCCTGTGTTAGGATATAGCGGGTTGGAGAATGACTGACTGACTCCTCCCTTTGCACATCCCATTGGTTAATGCCAACCTTTGTGTTTTAGTGCTGTGCTGACCATGTATGCCACGCACATGATATTACTACAATATTTTAAAACTGAAAGTCCCCATTGAAACAATTGGAAATTATGGGGCATGCACAGCTTGAATGAACTATTAAATAGCCTTAATAAAGGTGACATGTTATGTGAAACAATTTTTAATACTTTTTTTTACCCCAAGTTCAAACTTATGATAATTTATCAGACAAAATAACTGACCTGTCAACTTCAATCTACTGCTTCTTGAAAATTCCTTTATCTTCTTGAAAACCCTGGGCATAATACACGGAAAAACTTCATAGAAGACACAACAGTTGTTTTTTTGTTTTTTTTTCTTGTAAACTGTACGTTGAACTTTTGAACCAGGGGTAGTGTACAGTAAATAGGAGAATCAAGAGCTAGCCTGGGATACAGGAGATCTGGGGCTACAAGTGTGGGGGGCGTTGTGTGCTTGTGAAGATCAGTGGCTTACAGTACATGCTTGAGACTATGGGCTAATGCCTCAGAAGCCCCCCCAAATGATGCCATTGCTTTGAGCTAATACCCATGCAATGCTGAGATAAGGGGCTAATGGGGTGTGGCGTAAGTGATGCAGATCTTACCTCTGGAGTTGTCCAGGCTCCCCCTGGATGTAATGCTTCTCACGTGATTTTTTTCGCACAACTTTTCTCTCGTTGGTATTCTTCTAGTGTGTTATTTTTCTCACAAGTATGTAACTCACACATTAGGCTTAAGTAAGATAAATACTTGCAAGAAAAATAATGGAGAGAGATGTAACATGCAAGAAAAATCACCTGAGAAAGTTAAACAGTACTGGGCTGTATAGTGAATATAAATGTTAATTTTGAACTGACCCTCACAGACCCCCTGAAACCCATCCATGGATCCCCTAGAAGTCCACAGACCTCAGATTAAGAACCCCTACTTTAAAGGTAGCCATAGTGATTAGAACAAACAAGAAATGAGAATACCTTCAGTAATATATCTTTCGCAAGACATTACTTCGATTTTTATCCACCACTGAGAAAGACTGTGCTAAACGCCACCAAAGAAGCATACGTGTATTTCATATATTTGAGAAACCCACCGTGTAATGCTTCAGCCTGGCCTCTCACTGGGCAGCAACACCTGACTGCACAGTAGTTTGTGCTGCTACTGGGCATGCAGTGTGCAGTTCAAGACTTGCAGTGTGTGTAATCAGCTTGTCCTTTTTCATCTCAAAGCCACTTGATTCTAATCTTGAGGTGTTGCTCTTTTAAATTCATAATCAATATATTTTCCTGGGCAGCAGGTACTTGTAAGGCTTTCACTTCACTTAGTGTTTAAGTCTTTATGGCTTTATTTTCTCAGATAATGACAACGTCAGAGGACTTTATAACGATCTGATGCCAAATGAGATAGAATTGGCAATAACAACATGTTGTTTGATGGATTGTTCTTTGAAAGGTGTGTAAACTTTCATGTTTTTGCTGGTCATTAGCAAAGAAAGGTAGGATATTAGTTAGGTATGTTAATATTTACTTTTGAGATGCCTGCACACATATACTGTAGGTAAACACTGGTAAGGCCCCACCAGAATTTTCTGATATCAGAGTAACCACTGTGTCATTTTAAGGTATCTTTAAATGCATTTGTGATATCTGAAAACATATTTAAGATATCTTAAATAACAGATCTATTTTCAGATATGTGTGAGTCATTTTAATAAAACTTCCCATCGAGTTACATACAGGTCATGTTCAACCAATGTAAGGAAGACCTTTTTTCCAATTTCATCCCAATTTAATTTTCTGTTAAGAGCAACTGCTAATCATGAAGACAAAAAATTAAAAGATCAATGACTAGTGGAGATAGTTCTTTGAGTGGAAGAGAGAAAAAGAAGCAATATCAACAAGTGTCTAGATAACATAGCATTTATTTCTGATGATTTTCATACAAATAGAAATAGTGTGATAATGGCTTGTTTAAAAGCTCATCTGGGGGTTATTGATTAAATAATTAGTCAACAGACAACGTAGACAGTACTTGCTGTGTCCTGTACAACTGCTTTTTTATTTTTCTCATCAGCTTTCCAAGTTTTTAATGTTCTAAGATGTATCACGCTTGCACACATTCAGCTACAAGCAGGATTTCCTGAGCAGAAAGGCAATTTTATTTTGCTGCTCTCCTGTGTAAACGGTTCATGCGATAAAAAAGTGCAATTTTTGATAAAGATCTCAGCATAAAGCATCGAGTCCAAGCTGTTTTTGTCCATACCAGTTTTAAAAATCACCCAACTGGGTAACTATTATTTTCCATGGTCTCCTGTTGCAGGCCAATGAGTATACAGCATTATGGATACCACGATGATTTTCTTCACCTCATGAACAAACACATCATCCACAATAATTTGGCATCAACATAAAAAAATATGTTTATTTGGTATTGGTGCTACGGCACTGCTTTTCCCATTTTGAGTTGGGGTGCAGGTGATTTGAAATAATAATGAATTTGAATCTTAATGTGGGCTGTGGAGAAAACGTGACCTGTTTGAACTGGCATAGTGCCATAAGTTACGTAGAAAAGACATTACAGTCAATAGACAAACAGACTCAGAGCTTTTGTTTAGTCAACACACAAATTGGGAAATGCACACAGTCTCTGTCATGCCCTGTTCCTATCTAATCTGAACATAGTTAGCATATAACTTGAAGGAGATACGTGACAGGTCAGAGGCTCACTATGATAGTCATTTAGTGAAATACTCTTAGACTGGAAGCTGTCTCTTTGCATTTTGATTGCTTGATAGTAGGTGCTTGAGCATGCTTTATGATAATTCAGTAAGCTCAAAATGGAAGCATTTCATCTTTATTTCATGCACAGCCATCTGTATTACTTTTATGTGCCCTCTCGTCCCAGAAAGGCTATCCTGATACTCCAGAAAAATGAGATATATAATTATGTTAACTGAATTGCCTCTGTGACCCTCTGCCAGCATATCCAGTGATATCATTACCAAAGGCATACAATCCTAAGCTGCTCCCAGTACTTTATAAATTGGCTTTTGCAAATGTCCAGAATATAAACGGGGCCTTCACATTCTTGCACTGCCTGCCAGCTAGCAAGAAGTCTTCATGAGAGGTTTTCTGCTTGTTAAACATCTCTGAAGCTATTTTCCTCTGATCTAAAAAGTCTGCTGTCATAAAAGCAGTCTTGCTTTTCTTTGAAAAGGTTATTAGGCTCTGTGACGGTACGGTATTGAGGCTCAAGCAGAGTTCAGGACACTGTCCATCTTTTGGTTTTAGCTGAATGGAGATGGCAACCAGTTTATTATTTGAGACTGTACAATATTTTTAAGTAACTAAGCTATAGCTATAAAATTTTAGGCCTGTTGGAATAATCCATAATTTAACTTGTCACAGATTTTTGTTAAGACTGCAAAATCATGCCTTCATGTTTATTGATGTATAGGCTTCTGGGGATTTATGCAGTTATTTACATTTATTTTGGGTATAAAAATATTTCAAATAGTTCCTCACACATACAGCTTTGCTCATACTTAAATCTGTGCATGCACGTTTTACAAACAAGTGCATTAAGTTTTATTTGAAATATTAATATCATGAAAGATGGTTGTAAAGCTAGTAGTGTTTCTTACTGCACTTGAGTCCCAGTTAGATTACTGACTGGTCTGGTCTCCTCTGTGTAACAGTAGTGGGCATGATTTAGAAGAAGATACCACAGGAAGTTTCACAGGGCACAATCAATGCCAAATTAGAGCCATCAAATGACCTAGCAATATGTCTATGGGAGGACACTTTACTCAAAAGGCAGCAAAACTAAGAATTCAATTGGAGTCCAACCACTGGTCTTCCCTGCTTCCTTAAACTCTTTGCAGGAGTTTCAGATATTCTACAAATGCAAAGAATCAGCCACAGTTTCCTATTCCATGTAAGAACTGTGGTTGCTTTGAATCTTATACATTAAAATCTATTATGAATAGAAAGTAAAACTAATAACTCTGCCTTGTGCAATGACAGTACACATATTCTAAAGTGTTCTGTTATGAATTGTCTTTTGCAAGGATGAAAAGTCCAAATGGACAATAGTAAGTATGGTATTAATGTCTTTGAATAAAGATGTTCAAAGGAGCAGTCAGAAAGCAAGATGGGTAAAAACCCAATTAGAATATAGCTAAAATACCAAAACCATGCCAAAATCCAAAACAGTGGTTTTCAAACTAGGAGTGGGCTGCCTGGCTTTGGTTGAGATGGGTACAGCAGTACAAGGTAGGTTAGTGTTCTTAACAAAAATATACCGTATTTTCTCACGTATAAGTCGGGTCTTGAAACCTGAAAAATCGATCATAAAATCAGACTTATACAACCCGTTCAAAAATGTCACACTTAATTTTTTTTTTTTTTTTACATCTTCTTGCCTCCTACAATCTCGCATCAGTTTCTCAGATGTATTGCATTTTGTTGCAGCAGTGTAGTTCCTTTTGGTAGTTCAACGACGTTTAATTTAAAACCAGCTTCATATTTTCTTCTGATCAAACGTTCTATCGTAGGTAAGCAATGCTCTTACCATAAAGGTGTATGAGGGTGTGAGATGCAAAAAACACAAAATCAGTGCAAAAGTTGTTTTGGAATAGTTTGGGTATTATCGTGTGGTCACGTAGGCACAATAGGGAGAGAGAGAGGTTAGGAGCACATGCTAATACAGTGCATTGCCGCACCCACATACAAAAAAAAAGGCAGTGTGCTCCGTGGTTCCTCTCTCAGGTGGGCGTTAGCATATCAGAATCTCTTGGACCAATAGCGTGAGTTTTCCGCATTCAACTTATATGACATTATAAAGTACCAGAAATTATACAGTAAAATCAAGTCCCAACTTATCCGCAGGAGAACTTATCTGTGAGTATATATGGTAATTCAAATTTTCAATATTGTTTTAAAATAATTTTTAAATAAACATAACTCAAAATGTTTTTCAGTTGTTGCATAAAGCTAGTCTTGTATCAGTGTGTGTCACTCACATGCGACTAGGAGTGAGCTGAGTGGACCAAGCATGAAGTCAAAGGAATTGTCTTGAGGCACCAATCTGGGGAAGGTTACAGAAAAAGTTCTGCTGCTTTGAAGGTCCCAATGAGCACAGTGGCCCCCATCATCCGTAAGTGGAAGAAGTTCGAAACCACCAGGACTCTTCCTAGAGCTGGCCGGCCATCTAAACTGAGCGATTGGGGGAGAAGGGCCTTAGTCAGGGAGGTGACCAAGAACCCGATGGTCACTCTGTCAGAGCTCCAGAGGTCCTCTGTGTAGAGAGGAGAACCTTCCAGAAGGACAACCATCTCTGTAGCAATCCACCAATCAGGCCTGTATGGTAGAGTGGCCAGACGGAAGCCACTCCTTAGTAAAAGGCACATGGCAGCCCGCCTGGAGTTTGCCAAAAGGCACCTGAAGGACTCTGAGACCATGAAAAACAAAATTCTCTAGTCTGATGAGACAAAGATAGAACTCTATGGTGTGAATGCCAGGCGTCACGTTTGGAGGAAACCAGGCACCGTTCATCACCAGGCCAATACCATGCCTACAGTAAAGCATGGTGGTGGCAGCATCATGCTGTGGGGATGTTTTTCAGCAGCAAGAACTGGGAGACTAGTCAGGATAAAGGGAAAGATGACTGCAGCAATGTACAGAGACATCCTGGATGAAAACCTGCTCCAGAGCGCTCTTGACCTCAGACTGGGGTGACGGTTCATCTTTCAGTAGGACAACAACACTAAGCACACAGTAAAGATATCAAAGGAGTGGCTTCAGGACAACTCTGTGAATGTCCTTGAGTGGCCCAGCCAGAGCCCAGACTTGAATCCGATTGAACATCTCTGGAGAGATCTTAAAATGGCTGTGCACCGATGCTTCCCATCCAACCTGATGGAGCTTGAGAGGTGCTGCAAAGAGGAATGGGCAAAACTGGCCAAGGATAGGTGTGCCAAGCTTGTGGCATCATATTCAAAAAGACTTGAGGCCGTAATTGCTGCCAAAGGTGCATCGAGAAACTACTGAGCAAAGGCTGTGAATACTTAAGTACATGTGATTTCTCAGTTTTTTTATTTGTAATAAATTTGCAAAAACCTCAAGTAAACTTTTTTCACGTTGTCATTATGGGGTGTTGTGTGTAGAATTCTGAGGAAAAAAATGAATTTAATCCATTTTGAAATAAGGCTGTAACATAACAAAATGTGGAAAAAGTGATGCGCTGTGAATACTTTCCGGATGTACTGTACCTCTGTTATCTCAACAGGCCAAAAATGGGAAAACCTGCCTGATTCAACGACACTTCCGGTTCCAGCCCCAGACTGAAGTCACTTCCGGCTCCGGCCAGATGACACCACTTCCGCCTTTTGGCTTATAAAGCCGCCATCTTTCCTCCACCAGTCAGTTAAGTGGAGAACTCAAAAGAATGCACATGAGTGGTGTAGAAAATACCTTTTGCAGCCAGGAACAATATATGGGTGGCTGCTCCAAACCTTTTTGTGTGTTTCAAGGCTATTCATATCACAGTGGTTATCAACAAGAGCTGTGGATCTGAACCTGTGTGGTACACACGTAGCTGTCAGGTCATATGCAAGGGAAATAAATAAATAAATAAGAAAAGGAGTGACCCTTAAAAGGATTGTCGGTTACACAGTGGACAAACTCTTGCCTCCACTGTCAGCTACATTTCAGGTCTACTGCTTTATCTCATGGTGATCCTGCACTGTGTCTCCTCTCACACCCATGCAAACCCAGAGTCTCCATCTAAGGTCCAAAATAATGCTGCCCACCTCTTTTAGCCAATCCATGCCAGGATTAAGACTAATGGATTTTTGTCAAAGAATGTCTTAATAAGTTAGTGCCATCTTTCTCTCCACTGCTTCCCCAACCCCTTATCTCTTTTTCTGTATAGTTCAGGTCTAATATTAACAATATTTTTAGTTTTGGTAAGCTTTTTGGGTGTATCACCATTTTTAGAAATTGTCAGACAAATGCAGATGAATATATATTGAGAAACAAAAGGTGAATGTTGACGATTATTAATAATAAAATTAACATATCTAACATTTTGTTTTTGTTTTCATTAATATTTATTAACTATGATCTGTTATCCTCATCATTCCTTAAAAAAATAAGTACGGAAATATACTGAATACAGAACCAGAACTGCTCAGCCATTATGCAGCTCAGCCTCCACATTGACTTTGAGTTACTTTACTTTTTTCTAAACTGAAGTTGTATGTAACTATTCAGTTCGCTTTAGAACAGGTAAGCCACCTGAAGCTAAGCATGTCTGGTACTTGGATGGGAAACCAACCAGGAAAAGCTTGGTTTGCTGCTGGAAGAGGTGTTAGCGAGTCCAGCAGGGGGTTTATTCCCAATTACCCAGGGCAGTGTCAGGGACACTGTGCTGTAAAAGTAGTGTTGTCCTTCAGATGAGATGTAAAATTGAGGTCCTGAGTCTCTTTGGTCAGAAAAGAACCCTGGGCATCCCTCATAAAGAGTAGGGTGTAGTTGTCATTCCCTGCCTCTACTTGGCTCACTATCTCTAACCCCTTCACCACCTAAAAGCTAATGTGTGGTGAGCACACTTTTGCAAAATGGCTATGATTGCATCATCCATTGTGGATGCTGCAATTTGTGTTGGTTGAAGTATCTCCCCAATCACTATATAAAGCACTTTGAATAGTACGAAAAACACAATATAATGTAAAAAAAATATTATTTTTATTATTTAATGTGAATTCATATATAACTGAATATTTTTTTCAAATTTAAAGTATGGACATTTAGGCTTTCTATTTTTATATCCTATCATTCCAGAGCACTGTTCTTGCATTAAAAAATAAGTCATTGAAAAAAGCATTTGGCATACATAAAAAACTTAAAAGGACAGTGACCCACACAAATAAACTATCTGTACTCCTTTTTAAAATCATCAAATGTAATATTGGGGTTGGGAGGTTTAAAGAAATGTCATCTTTCTTTTTAACCTGGCACATGTTCAGCACTTAACAATTTATAACAAAAATAAGATGGCACTTTAAGTTGCTGGAGGGGGTATGCAAAGACAAAAGCTTGTGAACCCCTGACCTAGAGTCATCCTGCAACATTTGATCACACCTCTGTAAGCAGCCTGCTGTATTCTTTGGCTGATAGGTTTTCACAAAATCAAGCTCGTGGAAAAAAAAAGCACAAAGTTTAGTTTAAAAGATGACAAAGATCTACAAAAATCTTCAGCTGCATAAAAAGCAAGAATGTTCTCCCATAAAAGAGGATATGAGATAACAGTTTTCATCCATTACCCAACCCACTATATCCTAACTACAGGGTCACGGGGTCTGCTGGAGCCAATCCTAGCCAACACAGGGCGCAAGGCAGGAAACAAATCCTGGGCAGGGCGCCAGCCCACCGCAGGCAGTTTTCATTATTTCCTTTTTTTTATTATTTATGAATAAAACATTAAAGTAATAATTTTTTTTTTGTACATTCATTATCTCATATTTATTCATGTTTTGTTCTATGAAAGTGTTACATTTTGCTACCTCAACCACATCAGTAATATTGCAACTTACTGTAGTAAAATCATCTATCAGTTGCCTCATGAGCCAGATGATGGCATCTTTATTTTTGTAGGCTAATGCACTGTTGTGCTGCAGAAACAGAAAACAGTAAGAGTTTCTATTTACATCTTTACGCCACCTTTCCACTAACACCAGGAACCAGAACAATGCTGATAATTTGAAATATATTTTCCATTAAATTTAAGTTATCAATAGCTGTACACTTACACAGAAAGTAAATATGTATGGAATTACTGTGGTGCAGAGTCTTGTTTTTGCTGCCTTTTCATGCAGTTCTTTGAACTTTTGATTTTTACTGATGCAAAATGCAAGATACTGTGCATTGCAAGAGGTAAGGTCTTTTATGTTTACCAATAGACTGCTACTCATTATGCATCAAAGTTCCACTGTGCTCTTCACTTCACTTATAGTTCAATATACACACTCTTTACTTCACTTTGCAGTAAAAGCAAGAGCTCCAAAAGCAAAAGAAATGTAAACAATTAAAGAGAATGTTTAAAGAACCAGCATGCAGAGCAAAATAAAACTTGCAACAAATGCTTATTTATTTGCATGATAAGATTGGTGGCGAATCAGTTCCTCTCCACAATGTCACCACAGCCCTTGTTGTGGCATTACCAGATTGGCACAGGTACCACATATTGGACATGACCAAATGAAAAATTTCAAAGCTGTTTTCAGGAATCTTTGGAAAAAGCCATAGAAACAAAATGCTTCCACCTGGTTCTTAGTAGTTTAGATAAAAAGCAGCAAAAGTGGCCTTCTTTTGTAAAAGTGTAATATTGGTGTAAGCAGGAAATGTGTGGTGCAGTCAATCAAAAAGGATGTATTGTAGTAGCAGATGCTTGTGATTGCTGAGCTGCTGTCTACCTAAATGATTCAACTGTTCATCCCTCTCCCACCCTGAGACAGATCATAAGAAATGTGACAAATGACAAGAGGCTATTCAGTCTGTCAAGCTTGCCATGTGAACCAAGTTCTCTCAACATCACATCAAATATATGTTAGCAAGGTTGGCACTTTAGCTACATGATTCAGTAGTTTAATCTAGATTACCACAATTCCTTTGTTTTAAATAGCAATTCCTGGGTTACATTTTAAATGCACTTGCTCAGTATTTTCCACCATTTTCCTCAAGTGCATGATTCACTATCTAACTGAAACAATTCTACTAGATCATCCTTATCCATGCCTTTAAGAATCTTCAATGTCTGAATTAGTTCCCTACACACCCTTCTCTGCGCAAGACTAAAGAGTTTTCAACCTGTCAGAATAGGACATACCCTTTAGTCTACAGTTACTCTTATCTACATTCTATAACACAGCAGCCTAATTCATTTGTGCTGGTGAGTAAAACCCTTAAATTTTGCAGCAGACAACACTTACTTTATGTTTCGATGTTAAATAATGTTGATTTATTTTGTTTTATAATTGTGTCTTTCATTTTTCTATTCTTTAATATGTAAAGCACTTTGAGCTACTGTTTGTATGAAAATGTGCTATATAAATAAATGTTGTTGTTGTTGTTGTATGTGAAAAGTCAGCACTTACACTAATAAAAGTAACTTTGGTGTTAGACACAGTCTGGTACCCTGTGATGGCATCCAGGACTGAATTCTGCCTTTTGATAATGAAATGAGCCTTTGTTAAATACAACACTGAAAAGGTGAAGAATGATTCGAACAATGAATTAATAACGTCTTCATTGTAATTGATTTGTTTAAAATGTCTTTCCAGTGTTTATTTTTTTTAATTTTACTAAATTAAACGTTCCTTTGACGGTCATGTACTGTATGTGTTGCTGTATCTTGTTCTCCTTGCTTACTATACTACCGCCATGCCTGCATAATATGCTGTAATCTAAAGGCTGATTGGCTCACATGAACAGTCATGGAGAGTGAATATGAACAGAAATGGTAAAGAAGGCTGTAAGGCAGTTATCACTGAGTAGTCTTTTTCTCAGCCATGTAGCTGTAGTGCATTTAAAATTGCTGTTCATCTCTGCATGCTTCCTGTCAAGATATCCATATCTGTATGCAGAAGCATCTCTGAGTAATCTTTCTGCCAATGAAGCTGTAGTCTACAGAGCAGGAGTGCATTTTTGTGCTGTGAGGTAAAAAGCAATTAAGTAGTAGGGAAAAAAAAACAGGCTACCTGAAAGATGCGTTAACCTAACAGTTCCTAAAGATGAAGATTTTAGTCAGAGCTTGAGCTGTCAGACTGAAATCTGGCCTTTACCTGCAGATTTATCCTTTCCTTGAGTAGCCCTCAGCTGGCAATCAACCCAAATAATGAGGCTAACTTTCAAAATGAGATGGACATGGGAAGGACTGCACAAACCTCTCTGAATACAAAGAAGGTGTAATGGCTTGTGTAAAAACATTCTGACGTATCCAGGCTGATGGCTCTTTCACATGCTAATCAAAACTGTATGCCTTGAAATATAGCAACTCTAAGGTGTAAAAACAGGGACTGGAATCGTTAAATATATCTGTTTTACTCAGTAGGTAAGATTAAAAAAGTTGGAGGAGGCTAATCAATGCCATTAAATAAGATACATTTATTGGAGTTCTTCTGACTTCATACAAGACTAATGTTTTTTGTCTAATGGGTTAATCTTGGAGATACCCATGCTTATACCATGCAGACATGCCCTACAAAACCCTAAACCCTACCCTGGTTTTATGTTATCCTTACTCTCCCCTTCTGAATTGCTACACTGATAGCTATCCCACAATGCCTTTCTGTAATGAACGACTACTCATAAACTGCTCAGTATTATTTTACTATTCCTCCACTAAATCTTTAGGTTGACTGATCATTTTTGATTTTGGTAAACTTCTTACTGAGTAGATGGTCATACTAACTTCAATCACAGTTATCGGTGGTGGGCCTAGAGTTTAACTAAAAAGTCCAGCTGCAAGGCAGTAGCTTAGAGTTATACTTAAGCCCCCATCATCCACAGGATGTATTGACTAGTTCCTTTTGACATGGGGAAAATATCCAAGGTAGTTTCTTGCTGCCCTCTTTGCAGTTTAGAATCAGAATTTGTCTTCTCTGCTGCCTGCAAAGGCTAATGAGCTTGGTCTACCTGTGATCTATAGGATACAGGCTGAAATAGGGAAGAAAAGGGTATTCCCTTCTTGGTTTGTAATTACCAGGAACAATTTAGTCTCCTTTTTGTAGACTCGAGTCACATTTACATTCTTCAGGTGTTTTTCCCCTCTGAAGCGATTTTTAAAATATGTTTAAGAAAGTTTTATAAATAACATTTTTCACTCTTTCAGGTAAACTGTGCAAGAAACGACAAAAGAACAATGTGACAAACTTCATATAATTGATGGAAAAAGAAAAAAAAGCTTGTTTTATGAACAAGTGTTAAATATATCTTCTTAGGTGAGAGACTAGCCATGACTGGTTAAAAATGGTGGACCTTCCAGCTTTAGGTGTTTCTGGCTGGAAGAGGTAGCTCCAGGTGGAAGGACACCAGAAGTGCAATCAATTTTTTGGTCTGAAAAAGGAGGAAAATAAAAGAGTGTTAATACACAGTGCTAACCCCTGGAGCGGCTGGGAATTACCATCACAGCCTTTAAGCTGTCCCCTATGTGCATGTGCGTGATAACAGTAAAACACCATCTAGTCAGGGGATTTTTTTGAGCCTTCAGAGTATCAAAGTCTTGAAGCTAAACTAACTTTCTGTTAAATCTGTGATCTCAGGGATTATTTTTACTTACGCCTGAGTCATTTAATTTATTTCTTATTTTAGTAACAGTTGGGAAAATATGTATTTATTTCCTTTGCTATTGGATAAAGTGGCTTTGGATTCAAACCAAAAATGATGGATCCATGAGAATGCAGTGCTACTCACTGCACTAATGTATCACTCATTATTAAACAAAATATCCATTAAGAAAATTAAATATATACTTGATATTTATGTAAAATCTTGCTATAATGTCTGTTTCTGATTAACCGGGACTCAGTTGATTTTTGTTTTTGTGAAATATCTGCAAATTTGCTATACGCTGTAATGCTGCTGCCTATTATTGCCTTACATTGGCCATTTAACACCTTACATTTTAAGATTTTTTTTTTAAATTTTTAATCCATATGTGGACATTAGAAGTTTTTAGTTTTTCCTACTTTAATGGGCACAGTTGCGAGCTGGCCACAGGCTACTTGTATAATTCTATAATATTGTGTTTCTTGTTTGGTGTTCTTAATAAAACAGTGTTACTGTAGGTTGGTAAGCATTGTAAATAGCAATATGGTGTCAACAAAAAATAAATAAACCAAGCTTTTACCATACAGGGACAGATTACAGCACTGCTACATTGATGGGTAAATTTGCATGTCTTCAATGGTTTGCTTGCCTTTGTCTAGAATTGACATTTTTAAAAAATATTAGTTTGTGCATACCTGATTTTATCAGCGATGGGTTTAGTTGGCAGAGAGACTCCTGAAGGAAACTTTAGATGTCACTCCAGGTCTGTGCACAAATCAATGTGTTTACAAATGTGTAACAAGGAAGTTTGAAGGAGAAAGGTTTACCTGCAGGAGACTGACTCTTTGGGTGTTTTTAAGCACTTCATTGCCAATTCAGAAAAGAAGGATAGCTGGCTTTCCAATTGAGCTCAGTTCAATTTTGGTACAACACTCTTAATTTACTAGAACAATCCATCCATCCATTATCCAACCCGCTTATATCCTAACCACAGGGTCACGGGGGTCTGCTGGAGCCAATCCCAGCCAACATAGGGTGCAAGGCAGAAAACAAACCCCAGGAAGGGTGACAGCCCACTGCAAGGCACGCACACACCAAGCACAATTTAGAATTGCCAATGCACCTAACCTGCATGTCTTTGGACTGTGGGAGGAAGCCCACGCAGACACGGGGAGAAATGCAAACTCCCCACAGGGAGGACCCAGGAAGCGAACCTGGGTCTCCTAACTGCGAGGCAGCAGCGCTATCCACTGCACCACCGTGCCACCCTTACTAGAACAATGTTGTAGTAAAATCACTTTGGTTTAAAATCACTCTCTGATTGATGTTTAAGTGTAATTCTTAATAGCCTTCAATAAACAGTTTGGTAATTAAATAATTTCTTTGTGCAAGTATTTTTAAAGATAGTGTTTGTCATTAACACATGTGCTAGGGTTTCAAAGCAACACCTAGATTTTATTATGTGCCACTGTTTTGAGTCATTATTGACCATTCAAACTGCCATCAAAAAAGTCTGACCTGCACTAAAGTAATTTATTAATTACAGCAACGTTTATTATACTCTAGCCTACAGACCTGCCTGTGAAATAGAGCTAATTATAAGCTATTAATGTTTCATCTAATTTTGCGGGTATATCAAAGTTTTCTCTCCAAAGCATTTAACATTCACCCAATGGGTTTCAAAGTTAGCCTGTTACCTCATGAAGTCGGGCCTGTACAAGAGGTATGCAAATTGGTGTTTGACCTTAGAATGAAAAAATTGTTTTGGGTGACCATTATCAAAATATGCAAAATTCTGTATGTTTATTGAATATTGTGTCTGGTTTCTGATGTCAGAGGATAACGTTAAAGCCTGATTGATTGTTGTAAATAAATCAATGTCATTCAGCAACATTTTTCTGGTATTTCTAGACATAACAGAAACCTGACAAAATCAGATTGTGTAAGGTTTAAAAATCATAAAATTCATATTTCTCAGTTGGAAGCCTTCCACGGACATTCTCATTTTAGAGAAAGGTCTGAGCAGATGGCATGTCTAAAATGTTTGTGTCAAATGGAGAAATGATTATTCTGCACGGTGCATAATATTGATTAACCTTTAGCAGTCTGACACTCTGTTTTCTAGGCACGTATTCAAAGTATGATTTCTTCATATTATAAATGCTGAAGTTCCCAAAAGTTCATATTCATCTCATTGTAATTCTGCACTTGTATGCTTTGCCAGATGTACTGCATATCAGTGTCGCTTGAGGTTGTGTGTCTTTTCTGTTGTAGCATTTCCATAGTGGTGCAGTTTGGCTGTAGGAGGAAAAGTATGAGAGTGTGCATGAGTTCATCCCAGGATAAATGTGTATTCTGTCCACTGATGGTTCTAACTTTAAACCTGCGGTTGGTAGAACAGATTATAGCTTCCATGGGCTCAGGAAACATATGAATAAGGATATGGTTAGTTAGAACTAGTTAAGAGACTAAGTAAAGATGAATCTTTGTTCAAATAAATTTATGTCAGGTACCAAATGTGGTCTGTATGTCTACATTGTGGTTTTTATATGTGTGTTATGTGGTCATGCACATAACACAATCAAGAGTTTCATATTCTAGTAAGTCCAGCATGTGTTTCATGGTCACGAATGTTCAGGTCTGGTAAATAAGAAATTTGTACAACAGACAGCACCTCTTGAAGCTGGCACCGTCATTTTAAATAGCTTTCATAATGAATGGGAAAGTAACTGGAATTGCTTTGCTGCTTTGATTAAGGAGCTGACCATCACCAAAAAAAGCAGCATCTGAATAATGATTCTCCTTTCTAAGGCACACAATTCTGTGAACAACAAGTATAAATAGCAGAAGAGATTTTGACTTTGAATGAATTTTAAGGGGATTCTGTTTGGAAGATGAAAACTACTCAGGTAAAAATGCTGTACTGCAGTAGCTAAGAGAAGGTAAAATGGAAAGGAATGGCTGCAACAGGAGAATTGTAGAGGCAAGTCTGGGATGAGATATAAGTTAAACAGTGGCTTTTGGTAAGGAAAGGGCAGGGAGGAATGACATGATGGTTCAGGCTACTATAAACCTAAGCAACTCCAGAATATTATAATTGAACAGTTATTGGGCAGGTAATAAACTGAAGGGGTGCATTAAAGGATGGTTTTATTAACGCGGATATTGAAAGCATGTTCAAGAGCGATGTGAGTCATCGTGTCTCTTAAAAGAATGAAGGTTATTGGATTAATAAACCCTTGTACCTCCTTATCATACTTTAAAATGAAGCGGAAGAAGGTACTGCAGTAAAGCCTCTAGGTAAATGCTTTATTCTGTGGTGCACAGCCTTGGCTCAGCAAGCACTCTAGATAGACAGGGACAATGTACTTGTGTTTCTGTGATTCCGGGAAGATCACGGGCATATGTCATCCTCAGTTCAGCTATGTGTTTGTAAGTAGAGGGGAATCTCACGTTATTTCACCTAGAAATAGAAGAACTTTTATCGAGGAAGGCAGTGCCATTCTGGAACTACTTACAACTTTAGAGTGATGAACCAGACAACCATGTTTCTGATGTCGCTGCAGATATTCCAGATGACACCTATGGGATTCGAAGGTAAACGTTAAGTTAATCAACATTTATAACACATGGGGCAATGGCAAAAAAAAAAGAAGGTATATGTGTGCAGAGGATGTGTTGGAGATTATTAGAATTATTAGGAAACAGCATTGGAAGTTGGAGATATACTCTATTCATACTGCATGCATGATCCCGGAATAAGTCTGCTTTTGTGTAATAGAACTGGACACCTTGGACTACATGCAACTTTCATTTAGCTTCATTAAATACTTCTATTCTTCTTTCTTTTAATCCTTGTACATTAATTTTTATCTAATAAGCAGAATGTTCTATAAACTGTACATTGTGTTAATGTTTTGGTTATTATTGTCTCATTACTTCTAGTAATATGAAGGTGGACTGTAAAGGTTTATCACTGGGGGCAATCGAATGTGGCAATAATATCAGAGCCCCTTCTGTATAGTCTTTATTGTACTGATAGTTCATGGTTGGCAAGCAGATTGTTTGAAGTCCTTTGCAGTCCTTTCCAGTTTTGATGTTGAAGATAATACCTGTATATAGCTCCTTACAGTTAATCTTCATACTAGTATATATTTAATTTACATTTGTTTGTGATCCTGTTAGAGAAATAAAAGGTATAGATTTTTATGAGTCAGCAGTTACTCAGACATTCTCTATGTGGAGTCTGCACGCTTTCCCTGTGTCCAGGAGAGATTTTCGTCCAAGGAAGTGCCTGCTTGGTAGTAATAACTGGCGACTGTTAGTTGTTCCTAAATGGCTCAGTGTGTGTGACTGTGCTCTGCAGTGAACTAGCACACTATATAATAAATCGATTAAAGCTCTGCACGATCTGGGGTGGACGGTTTAGGCGTTATAGCCCCGCAAATCTGAACTAGATTATGTAAACCAGATAATGAATGGATGCATTAATATTCATTTGCGATCAGTGCTCTGTTTTCACCTTCACTTAAATCTGATTTCGACTAACCAGGTGACGCCTGATGTCTCCCATTGTTTTTGTGTTAGTGTGTAGCCGGTACCTTAGCCTGTGCATTTGGGTTGCAGTAAAAGTTGTTCAATATATTCCACGCACATACAAACAAGGAGAAAAGATTTGTGAAAGAGCGCGCCAGTGCGCACGCACCGCCTAATGTTTGAAGTAGCAACTACTGGTGACGAGGTCTCGCGAGGTTTAATGGTTGCTACAGCAACCGTGGGAAGCGTTTACATCGCTGGGTACAGCAACCGAAAGAGAGAAGAAGAGACTATTTATCTTCGCTTTTAAGTCATATTTCACGGTACTGAACACAACATTGACTTTGTGTGCTTTTTAAAATAGCGATACATCAATATAAAATGAAAACGGTTTTGTCAAGTTTTTATCAGCCGTGTGCGATCCCGTTAATGCTGTTTACTTGTCGGGAGATCGCTAAAGTTATAGATCAAAGAACAGCTTACACGTTTTGATTTTTTTTTTATTTTTGATGGTCTGCAGCTCCTTTCACTGTTCTTTTCATACGAACCCCTTCTGAATAAATGGAACATGTGTGTGAGTGAAAGGTGGCGATGTTTCTTTAAATTGTTATTTGTAGTAACTATGGAAATAAAATCAGCCTTCAACAAAACAAGGTCAGGCTTCAGATTTACCACGGAAATCTAAACTAAAGTACGCAGATATCGCGAAACCCGCGCTTTTGTTATTTACTATACTTAACCCCGCAAGATCGTCACGAGCAAGCCATAATTATCATGTATTCAAAGTATACAATAACGTACAGTAGGTGTATGTATATGCACCAAGCTCCGTCGGCTAGTTGTTAATTGTCTTATAGAATAATAGAAACAATAGAAAGTAAGTAATGATTGTTAATTTTAAAAAGTACCGGTTCAGGGGAACATAATTTTGTAATGTTATTGGATTAATTTGTAATATAATGTATAAAATGTTAACATTATGTGTTTGTCTTTATGTGCTGATGGATAGTTTTGCTTTCGGAAGGCAGCTTATTATTGTGTGTCATGTGAACGGAACAATTAAAATTAAGATAGTTTAGTGTTAGTTTATTATATTTTTGAAAATACAGAATGACTGTAAATGAATATATTGTTGAATTATACTGTATATTAACATGCAGCCCTTGTCACGTGACGCCAAGAAATCAAATAACAGTAGTTAGTAATTATCAAGGTACAAATACAGTGATATAAAATATTATTGCAGAATTTCCACGTGTGTGGTTGATGATTCTCTTTTTTTTTTGCTGTTGTTACCACGATATCCTTCTGTACCCTTGAGGCACAAGAGGTTTGAAAAATACATGGATCAACAAATTAAATTTCTGTTTTTTAATATTTTTTAATATATATGTCATTGTAGATCTCTGCCTTGTGTTTTCCAAAAATGTAATTTTCGATTTATATCTTGACAGAATCTTATTGAATTGCATTTAAAGAAGTACCTTCTCCAGCAAGAGTCAGGAATATGAATGAGTTCGGGACTGCCATCGGTAAACCTAATTCAGTTAGACTGAAAAGCAGGTGAGTGTATGCACCTTGAGCAGTCCCTCATTAAATTAATCTCATTTGGTTAACCAATTTCATCTTTGCTTATAAAGGCGGGCTTTTAATTTAGATATTGGCTCAGTATCTAACTTCATATAGTTGTATAGCTCAGACAGCCATGTCCAAAATAGACCAAATATAATTATTTTACATTCAGACGTGACAGCTTACTATACATAGTGGCATAAGTATACAGATATATTTGAACATATTTTAAATGTGTTGCATATTTAAAAGCCATGTTTCATATATGTTCAAAATACGCCAGTGCCATTGTAATAGTTTTCATTTTGCTGTCTAATTAATAAATTTTAACTTCATATTTTTTTTTATCCCATTCACAACTATTATCACTCCTTTATATAAAAATATTTTGAAAGCCTTTTTATGGCAAATTCTTACATATTTAATTCTATGTAATTTGCAGCATACTAAACATAAACAGCCAGCTCAGCTGTTTGGTGCATGCCTTTATTTTCTTACCTTCTTATCTGGTTTTTTGAAGCTGGAGCCCATCTCAGCAGCATCGGGCCTCCAGTGAAAATCGGCCCTGGTCAGACTGCCAGTCCATCACCAGGCACTCTCATTAACAAATCTGTAACCAGGTATACAGAGCTGGTTTAGCATCATCATTGAAAATAACCTACTTTAGTCTTTAGGGTGTTGGAGGAAAATCTTTTTTAGCCAAGGGAAGTATATATAAAGGCAGTAGCTAGTCCTGGGTTCAAGTCTAGGAGTCTGGAACTGTGAGGCACCAGAGCTAACTATTACACCACCATGCTGCCTAACAGCTGCAGTTTAATATCACATTACCTTCTACTTATCGGAAATATATCAGCAAGAATGTAAATTATATATTTGAAAATGTTAATTCAAAATGTCTTGCAATTAATGTTAAAATTGGAACATTTTAAGCAGCTTTGAATATGCAATTTGAAGGCTGAAAAAGGTTTGTTTTTATATTACAGTATATATTTTTATCCTTTCAATACTGTTGATAGAGGTACTTGATAACTGAGACTCAAGTGTCCTGCTCAGATGCAGAGGTGTAGAATTTGTTACAAATGGAATTGCTGCTGCTCTGCTCCTACAACTCCCTCAGTGCACTACAGTTATCAATATCAAAATTTTGGAGTATTCAACATTAAAGCCAGCCATGACTCTCTGAATGGTATTTGGTTTTGTTAACTAATAAACATTGAAGACTGTCTAGCGTGGGCAGCACAGTGGCGCAGTGGGTAGTGCTGCTGCCTCGCAATTAGGAGACCTGGGTTCGCTTCCCAGGTCCTCCCTGCGTGGAGTTTGCATGTTCTCCCCGTGTTTGCTCCGGTTTCCTCCCACAGTCCAAAGACATGCAGGTTAGGTGCATTGGCGATCCTAAATTGTCCTTGGTGTGTGCACCCTGCCTGGGGCTTGTTTCCTGCCCTGTGTTAGCTGGGATTGGCTCCAGCAGACCCCCGTGACCCTTTAGTTAGGATATAGTGGTTTGGATAATGGATGGATGGATAGACTTTCTAGAGTACTTTGTAAGTTTAACATGTTTTGCTTACGCTTCTTTGGGTTCAACAACTTCACACTGAAGTTGCACTGATTTTAAAACTGAAGTTCACAGAGTCCTCTGTTTGCTGTTCTCTTTTTTTGGGTCCATTTCAGCTTTTCCCTTTCATATTCTCAATGGGCTGTCTAAAGGTTTTTCACCTGTCAACAGCATGGATGTTGGATGTTATGCTCATTTACTCTTTCCTACTACACTGAAATGGTTCACTGTCTGTAATTGCTTCGGCTAACTCTATTCATTTTTACACCAGAAGGTGCCTGATTTAACAGTGTCCTTAGTCATTTGACTGCTCTGCAGGATGTCTTTAGTGTTTTCCTTCAAAATGATGGCTGAGCTGTAGAGAATGCTGAAAGCTGGCATTATTTAACAACAGATATCTTGTCATTTGGTATCATATCTTGTCCTACAAAGAAGGAAATTAGGAGGTTTGTGTATTTGTGGGAAATTCTGCATAGTTTCTAAGGCTATGGTGTGTAATAAGTACCCTTTTTGATTTTTTACTATTGTTTTTTCATGGGTATACATTATTTTCCAAGCTTGACTTCTGTCAAAAGCAGCTGCAAGTGTCCCTATATTTACTTTTGTATGCTCTAATTTTTGGATACATTGGACCCATTTGTGATGTGAGCTACTGTGTTTTCAAAGAGTAATGTACATTATTTGCAAAGACATCCCGGGGTTATAGTCAGTGTGATAGACTTAGTGGTCCATGGCTGAATGCCACTTTTAAAAATAAGCAGCTTGATTAGGTTTTTGCTGCTCCTCCAAAAATATAATCTTAACTGTTAACTCCACAAGTCCATTTGTGTTGCTTTGAAATGCGATTTCATGTCTGTACACTAGGAATTTGACCACTGGATTTAATGTCATTTACAGAGTCCCCACACCACTGAGTGACAGTGAGGTTTTTTATATTCCAGAAATGATGCTTTGTTACTTATGATTGCCTATGATAGACTTAATTCTGAGGAAATACTGTATGTATCAGGAAGTAGCAACTGATGTCTTTTTTCCACTCTTGCTGATTTTAACTGCTTGTTAAAATCTTACATTTTTAAAATTTACTTTTGCTATATGTCACATATCTTCCAGAGTTGCTCATTCTTCACAACACATTTGGATGATAAGTGTTTAAAAATCAACCTATACGGCAGCTAGTTTAAACTTCACACTAATCACTAGGCATTCATTACCATGTTGGTCATCACTATTGCAGGTTGCTGCTTACTGTACAGGATATCTTCTTAGGGCTGAACACATGTGGAAGTGTAATTTTGGTCTGAAATTCACCTCAAATCTGGTGTCACGTTCTCTAACAATGAATTAAGTTACCTGCCACCCACTGGAATTAAAAGTCTGGGTTAATTATTACACTTTCAAAAAATATACACTGCATATTTACCTTTAGTATATACACCTATCTTGTACCAGATAGGATCTTATTCTTCCCTTAGAATAGCCTTAAAATCTGGAATGTATTCCAGAGAAGACTAGGGCATTTAAAGCTGTTTCATACTTTTTTCAAACTTTTGTTAAAACATTTCATATACAGTACATACAGTTAACAAGAATTCTTGTATTCTGGTGCCATCCATCTTGAAGCCAATAGAAAATCAATGGCAGTTTCCAGAGAAAGAATCACTGTAGTTGTTGAATATTCATTGGGAAACATCATACACACAATAATACAACAACAAGAAAGCAATGGAAAAATACACACCAGACAGGAAAGGAAGAAAACAACAGAAAGAGGGATCATAGGGAGTTTATACAAAACCTAAACATGTGAATGAATGAAAGGTCTAGGTCATTCATGGAACACTGGTAGTGACTATCGCCAAGGGAAAGCCGCATGTTGAACTGCCTATGAGTATCATGAATTTGTTACACTTTTAATTATTCCAAGACATAACACATTTTTAGATGCCTCAGTTTCAATGGTAAATACAGTACAGCTACAGTAGAGGGTAAACATAGCTTGATTCTTGAAAGTCATTTATGAAGGTAGTTACTGTTTTTATTTTTCTTATTTGATGAAGCAACATTTTATTTTTCCGTGGCCAACACCTTTTTGTGATTCAGTGTCCAACACACAACCTTGAGTTACTAAGGGTGTGCCCACCATAAGTCACTCTGAATCACATCATTGATGTGATGGTTTAAAAAACCAGTCTCTTGAATTCATTCATTATCCAAGTTCAGAGTGCAATTCTAACAGATTCTTTTTTTCCTCCTGGTTTCAACTTTGATTTTGTTTTTGACATCAAGTTTGCCTAGCCCCTTGATTCGATGATGGTGCTTTTGTTCTCATGATTATAATTGTCTGACTTCATTTTCTTCCTGGTCCTATAAACGTCTGTTGGTTCCCTGCCAGAACTAAGAGGTCAAGTATAGTCAATGAAGTATAACTTAAGGTTACAATATTTTAAGAAAAAGTTTTGCAGTAAAGGTTTCCCACACTTGGATACTGTGTTTTAAGCAGTGCCCACTTGATCTTATCCAATCCCTTGGCCTTGCCATTATGGTGTTTTTTTAATGATTGCAGTACCCATAGTCGCACAATTATAATACACTCCCAACCAGTGCTTCCAACACTGCATCTTTCAAGTACAAAATATCTGTTGAGTTTAAGAGTTCCCTAAAGCCTCGGTTCTCAAACTTTTTCGTGACTGTACCCCCAAAGATTTTGAAAATATGTCCGCTTCTACCCCTCGGGCATAAGTTCACGCATAAAAGTACACATTTTCATAATGCCGTGTGCTTACCTTTCTAATGCGATACTTGGGCTTTTTTTTGTGCCATCAAAGATTTGATGCGAGGATGGATGCTGGTGACAGCTAGTATAACCTCACCTTCAGGATGGAGCCGGTTTTGTTCTTTAGTTTTTATTGCAGTCAAAGCCGAGAAAGCACTTTCACATAAATATGTCGATGGAAAAGGCAACAATGCTGACAACGCTGCATTACTGAAGTCTTCGTATTCTTGACGCACACTGTGCCAGAAATGTCCCACGTTGCTGTCCATTCTTGCTTTCAAAGTTCTGTCCGCCGCAAGTTCAAATAATTTCTCTTTCAAGTCATCAGGAAGTTCTGCTGTCTAAACATTGTTTTCACAAAAATGATTCAAAATCCAGTTGTTCTGGGCACCATCCATTTCGATTTCAGGAAAATATCGGAGAATTTAGTTTTCTAGATTCTTCAAATGATCGATGATCAATGCTTTGATATTAGAAAAGCTTGAAAGCTCGATGTTTGAGTCTTCACAAAAACATGAAATTGTTGGGAAGATTGCAAGATGTCCGGCAAAAATTCTGTTTTTCCAATAGATGACTTTTTTATGAAAAGCTTGCATGTTGTCAAAGGAAGAGAATATGTTGCTGTTTTGTCCTTGAAGTTTCAAATTCAACTCATTGATTTTTGCAAATATGTCGGCAAGATATGCGACTTTGCATAACCACTGCTCGTCCTCAAAGTGCGTTACAAAAGCAGATTTCTGATCTTTAAGAAAGACGTAAATTTCGTGGCGGAGCTCAAATAAACTGTTCAAAACTTTTCCACGAGACAGCCACCTGACTTCGGTATGCAAAAACAAAGTTTCGTGTTCCGAACCCATGTCCTGGCAAACCAGTTGAAAGAGCTGAGAGTTCAGAGCATGTGACTTGATAAAGTTTACAACTTTGACCACAGTGTTCAGTGTCTCATTGAACTCCACACTTAAGTGTTTCGAGGCAAGTGATTGTCAATGAATAATGCAGTGATTCCATTGTACTGATGGATTTTTCCCTTTCACCAACGCTTTCAAGCCTCCTCGGTGGCCCGTCATGTTAGCTGCACCATCTGTGCACACAGAAACACACCACATCCATTCAAGTCCATGAGCGGCGAGACACTCTGAAAGAATTCTGAAAATCTCTTGTACTGTTGTTTTTCCTGGCAAAGCTTTGCAAGCTAACACTTCTTCTGAAAGTCCCTTCACCTGATCAACATACCGAACAAAAATCATCAACCGAGCTTCGTTTGATACGTCTGTCGACTCATCCAATTGTAATGCAAATTGTTTTCTGAGTTTGATCTGCTCACAGACTTGCTGGATTACATCGTCAGCTATTTCTCGAATTCTCCTTGATACAGTATCATCCGAATGTGGGATAGTTTTCACCGTACCGACTGCTTTCTTGTCCATCATTATTTCTCCAATTTTTAGTGCTGCAGGAAGTACCAACTCATCAACAATAGTTGAGGTTTCCTTGTTTTCGCTACCAAAAGACATACAGTGGAACCTCAGTTCACGACCATAATTCGTTCCAAAACTCTGGTCGAACTGAAGCAATTTCCCCCCATAGGATTGTATGTAAATACAATTAATCCGTACCAGACCGTACGAACTGTATGTAAATATATTTTTTTTAAAGATTTAGCACAAATATACTGTAGTTAATTACACCATAGAATACATAGTGTAATAGTAAACTAATGTAAAAACATTGAATAACACTGACACAAAACACCCAGGCTCCCTGCTCAGCTGCACGAGCAGTCTCTCTCTCTCAGCAGCACGCACCCTCCCCCTCTCTCTCAGCAGCACGCGCTCGCTGGCGCTCTCTCTCTCTCTCTCAGAACAGAGAGGAACATTTGAACAAATCCGAACTTTAATTTAAAAACAGGAGTTCATGCTAATAGCCTTACAGCCCGATCGCTGTACTGTACAGTAAACACTTTTTTTAATATGAGTTTTAAGCACAGGGAAAAAAAGGAACATTTGAAAAAAAAAAAAAGTAACATTGCAACAATTCACGCTACAAACTTAAAAATTAACTTTTGAAAAATCCGTAATACAAAAACTATAAAACACCAAGAAAACTAACCTTGCATGAGTCGAGTTCTGGCATGAAGTGAGGAGGAACTGGGTGGAGAGGAGGTTACAGTTTTGAGGGAGAGTCCGGCTCCACGATGGAGGGATGTTTTCCTTCAGGTATTTTCTCTTTCTTGATTTCTTGGGTTTCTTTTGCAGGCAGGCACGCACGGGCAGGCAGGCAGGCACGCACGCGCGGGCAGGCAGGCACGTCTGACCGAGAACAATGCAACATTTGCGGAAATCATCGGCGCACACAAACCAAAAGGGAAACTGGCTTGTTCGTATACCGAGTGTGTGGTCGTGAACCGAAGCAAAAGTTTGGCGAACTTTTTGGTTGTGAACCGAGTTGTACGTGTACCGAGACGTTCGTGAACCGAGCTTCCACTGTACTTCATATGAGGCACGCAAAGCTTTCTCGGACATATGCAGATATCTGTGAAACATTGCGATGCCTTTCGTCATACTCTCATGTTGCCTCTTGAAATATTCCAGCAGTTTATCTTTCAATTCCGCATGTTTGGTTTGCAGGTGTCTCTTCAGAAGCGACGGTTTCATGCTGTGATTGGACATTTTCGTTGCATATGACACAGAGTGAAAGTGGAGGGTCCGCACCATTGCTGACAAAACGTAGCCCAAATATTCTGCAGAATATTGTCGTATTTTTCTGCAGACGAATCTTCTGGTGGCTTCTTATCTTGCTGCTGTCGCAGCCATTTTTGAGAAAATCCTTGGCCTTTTGTATCAGAAGACGACCCAACACCTTCCGAATCACTCACTTTCGCGAACGCATCGCTACCACTTCCCTTACGTTTCACTAAAAAACGGTCTATTTTTGGGGTTTTCCGCCAACAATGTGAACACAAGCGTTATAACCACCTTCAACTCCTTTCTTGCACTGAAGAGGTTGTCCTCTCTTAAAAGCTAGCACCCCACTGGGGACGTGACTCACGCGTTGCCCCCAACCTATTGCTTGTAGGCCTAGCAACAGCAGAAATCTTTTATTTTTGGAACTTTAATCCCCTTGACACGCCTCACCACTTTCCGGAGCAAATCTACTCCATGCTATAGTATAGCTGCACTCTCGCATGTGTTTTGTTGATGAGTCACGCAGCGAACTGGCGACCTTCTTCAAACTCTTTGGTTGTTTTAAGTTTAAAAATTTAACTAAAGCATTGAAACCGATTGAAACAATCATTACATTTTCTTCTTTTTTTCCTTCTTTTGAGTATGAAATCAAAACAGAAGGAAAATTAAAAAAAAAAATCCACAAAATTATATGTTGCTGCGTACCCCTGCATAACCCTTCCCGTACCCCTAGGGGTACGCGTACCACTGGTTGAGAACCGTTACCCTAAGGTGCTCCTTCCAAAACTCAACAATATCCTCAAGAAGAGGTCAATATTTTCTCACTGACTTCAGTAACAGCTCAGGAAATGTCTCAACTACATTTCCTGAGTCATCAGACTGTTGACCAGATCTTCTTGAGGCTGTCCAACATTCATTCTCTGTGTTTTTACTAAACTCTGGCTTTGAATTAGCCTCTACCAACTTCTTGCTAGGCAGGTATCTCTCGGCCAAATCTGGAGACACTACTGCTAACACTGCATGAAAGGTGTCTTTCATTAACTTACAAATAAAAACACATGCAAGTTGTCAAATCAGAAAAACATAATTAAAAACAAAAGGAGGACCAGGCACTAAAGATTTTAACAAGAACGTTTTTGCCAGGCAAAATCTCTTGGTATAAATACAATATACAACACCATATATAATACATGACAACATCACATTATTATATATGGTAATAGCAAAAAGCACAAATATATAAAATATTCTGTAGAATTGCACTCCTGCCCAGGAATATATCAAATAAGTCTTTATAAAATAAACATTATTTAGTTTGGATGGAGGAGTTAGAAAATCAGAAAAAGACAGAGATTAATCTGGGTTTAACCATTGTGACCGCAGTAATAGAGAAGCTCTTTATGCGTCTAGTAGTTCTTATGTTTAGTGGCTGGTAACATTTCCTTGATGGTAATAACTGGATCATGTCTGCCACAAGACATAAAAAATTCTTATTAGCTAAATGATAGAAAAATGTAGTGTAATGGAATTGCAAAACGTTTAATTAAGATTAATATCAGAACATTGCAAAAATACTATGGCAAATTTCAATAAATCACTAGTAGAATTAGCAGCCTTACATAAAATTTATTCAAATGGATTATTATAACAATTATTTTTAATTTCAGCATTTCTTTTTTGTGTCTTGCATTTTTTTAATCTAACTGTAATCTTTATCAGTTTTGATTCTGTATACAGTAAAATGTGTACATCTGTCTAGTTTCCTTTAACTTGATTTTTCCATTTGGGAGATAGTGTCCATTTTGCAAAAGAAAAAAGGTCAACCTACCCTACACGAAATCTTTATTCATTATAGGGGAAAGTTAAACATGCACCAATGTTTATTTTAAATGCAGGATATCCAATATTTAGCAGTATAAACTATGTTCTATGAGAAGTTTTTTTGTTAAGAAAACAATTTAGGCATTCCAGCAGCAATTGCTTGTTTCAGTGTTTCTCTCAGTATAAAGAAGTACAACTGCATAATAGATACATAATAGATTAAGACACTAATAATGTACTTGCTCAAGTGTCATTAATCATTCCTTCACAGAAATCTTAGGGAGTTAAGATTGGAAACAGTTCAACTAGAAATGGAAAATCAAGACATGGAGAAGAGGCTTCAACAGCTGAAATTCAATATGAGTCGAGAAAAACAGGAGAGAGAGTAAGTTTTCTATTAAAAAACACAACAGTGATTTATAAAATTCATTGTGTATATTTTTATGTGGAATTTTATTTAAGTTTTCTGTGCATCCAAGCCAATTCATTTTAAAGCTATGTTTTGTAACATAATTCTTGATTGGGCTGCTTCCTTTTTGTTTAATTGTTTTCTTCTAGTTTGTATCAGTTTCCTCCTGGGCCTTGGTTTAAGTATTAACCATTTGGGTACTTTTATTCTACCCTGTATCAGTTCTAATTAGGATGTAGAAGGTCAAATTCTGTCTTTATCACATTTCAGTAGAGCATCTCAAGACTAGGTTTGGCAGTCAACCTGTTTTTAGATTGGGGAGAAAGCTGAAATCTAAAGAGTGAGCCGTTATGTATGAGTGGATATGTAAACTACAAATGAAATAAACCACAGCCTAGGACTGGACCTGCGGCCGATACATGGTGATTCTTCACTGCTTCTCTATTCACTGGTGTGGCAATTTGGTTACGATCTACAATTGCACATACATTTTTGTTTCAAAATCACTGATAAATATGTTATTATTTTATCTCCACTTCAGAGGAGTTATGATTACATACATGCAGTAAAATCCTTTCTTGTTTTAAACAGAAAACTGGGTGGATATTACTGGAAATCTGGACAAACTGGTACCTTTAACACTCCTCCTGAAGGAATGCTACAGAATAAAGGCAGTTCTTTTCAAAAGGTTAGGAAAAGTAATTTTGTCTTACTACATGGGAAAGTTGCTATATAAATAAAATGTATATTTTATTTATAACTAATAAAACTAATTATGTTCATTAGTTTTATGCAAGTCTAGAAACTGGGCTTTTAATTGTGTCTGACATCCTTCATTTTCTTTTTCCAAAAACCACCACTAGACAGCAGTAATATCTCTTAAACTAATAGTTAAATGTAATTATGTATCCTGGCTGGTAATAAATATTAAGTTTTCTTTTATATAGTTATCTGCTGGCAAAGTGAAGATAAAACTGCTGAAAGACCATCCTGAAGGTTAGACATGGATTTTTGTCAATTCTTTATTTAAACCTCATTGTATAACTCTTAATTGATGGGGGCAGGGTATTAATTTGAGTCTCTAAATAAAACTTTAGATTATATGTTGTTTATATTTTTTGTAAACATTTTACATATTATATTATAATACTTTTTCTTCAGAGTTGCCAAGACCATCTGTAGACCATGTTATTGAAACAGGTTTAAACAAGAAAGAAAGACCAAAATTAAAAGGAAATATATGTGGACAATGTGAAATTAAAAAAGCTGGACTGGTAAGTAAACAGTTTGCATTTTTTTATATATTGTACTATATCAGAAGTAATGTTACTTATATTCTGAGTGTGTCACTTATGCTGTACTTAATGTAGCTTTATATACAGTGTTACTGGGTCTAATACATTTATAGTTTAGTATATCGAAATGCCAAAGGCTAACAAACAAACACATCTGGCCTGTTGGTATCCATTACTACTTAGCCAGTATTACACCTCTTGTTTTTGAATATACAGTATCTATTGGAACACTCGGCTGCCAGGATTCCATTGATCTAGCAGCTCTGTCTTCTATTAGTCACAACTAATATTGTGCCATTTATCCCTGACTATAACATTTAAAAATCCTGGCAGCTAAGACTGTCAAGAAAGTGTCTCCAGGGCCCTGACAACAAATACAGATGCTGCTGTTTTCTAGCTCACTAGCAGCACACATTTTCTCTTGGTGTGTTTTGGGGACCACTCTACAATCTGTAAGTCAGATCCTTACACATAAAGATATAGATACAGGCTTATATAAACTTTTACCTGTAGCTTTATATATGGTATATCTACAATCAATCACATATATAAATGTAGATATTGAAGATCCATATTTTCAGGATGTGTATATGGACCGTATATACATCTATTGGCCAGCTTATTAAGTACATTAGCTGGTTAATACAAATATGCTGCTCTTCCAAAAGGCTATTCAAGATGACTGCAGTATGGCAAAAATAGCTGTCTGAATATCAGAAGAACCTACTTATCAAGAAATGAAAAGCGACAAAGTAAGAGTACTTATACAACAGTCCCAATGCATCTAGTTAGTATACACAATGGCATTTTTACTTTCTCGTATCCATAGTATAGAGAAAGTATAGGAATCGTGAAAAAATTCAATCTTGAGATTTTGATGAATCTTGACGTTTTAGACCTCCCTTACCATTTTTGAAATTACATTTTTGTCTATGTGTCAACACAATAACTCGAAATGCTTTGACCTTTGTTAATGAGATTTTGTACACCTGCTTTATATCAAAAATAAGGAATCCTATCAACTTTTGGGCCATTTTTGGCGATTTTTCAATTAAACAATGGTTATAATTACAGATAGATGATTTACATTTTGTATAGATATTTATAATGATAAAAAAAGCAAAAAGATATAAAATTTAAGAAAAATTACTCAACCAGAAGTAGTATTTTATTTAAAGAACTATCTGAAGTTTTTGTATCATTGAAATGTAAATGTGTACATGATATTAAAAACTGTATTCAATGTAACGCATATTCTTTCAATAAATATTATTCATTTTATTTTAATTTATACATCATCAGTTTAACAATAACATGTAAACATTGAACATGCCATGAAAATATAAAGCTGTAATAGGAACAATAAGCTGCTACATCCCTATCGTGTTCCTAGTAATACATTTAATTTTATGATTTTTTTTTTAATTTCCGTAATATCATTATCATAATTAAATGTAGCTAAATGCTGTTTTACCTATAGAAATTTATTGCAACATATATTATATAATACTAAAACTTTTTCTATGTTTTTAGGTGACTATAACTGTTGTTACTTGGCACGTAATCTCTGTAATGCATATGTAATCATGAAAAAATTCCATCACCGTTTTCAACCTCCCTAAGTGTGAAAATATCATTTAAATATCGAGTTTGATTATAAATAAAGATAAATGATTGTGTATTGATGTTATCAATTAGTTATAATGAGAAACAAAGAGATTTGATGTTTGAGAAATATTGCCCAACTGGAAGTATTTCTGATGACCTTTTCCTCTATATAGTAAAAGAGAAAGTTGAGGGTAGCACACTCCCAAATCTCCTGAACATAATGAAACAAATAGAAATATTACAAAACATTGCAACAAAAGTAGATTAGGATATTTCTGTAAACATTTCTAAGAACATGTACAAAATATTGATAACACAAAACTTATCAGTCAGTAAAGATAACTTTGTATATCAAGCATAACAAAAAGGAAATACATTATACATCTGAATGGACACAGACACAGGAGTGTAAGAATCCAAATGTTTTTTTTTTGGTTCTTTATTTTGCCTTATATTATTTCTTGTATTAGGAATTTGTTAGTTTTTGCATACCCCTTGGTGTCAGAGCGCAGGGTCAGCATCCCTGGAGCAATTGAAATTTAAGGGCCTTGCTCAAGGGCCCAGCAGAGTAGGATCTCTTTTGGCAGTGACGGGGATTCGATCCGGCAACATTCGGGATACCAGCACAAATCCTTAGCTTCAGAGTCACCACTCCGCCCCAAGGTACTGAGTATATGAAATATAGCTCTTTATAGCAATGCTGTGACTGTTCACTGCTGCTGCCTTATCACATGGTACAGATTCTCAAAGTTATAGAGAATGGTGTGATAAACAAAAATCACCCCCTGCATGGCATTTGTGGGGGGTATGAACTACATTTCATAAGATGGGTCAATAGAGAATGGCCAGATTTATTTACGCTAACAGGAAGGTCACAAATACTCAGATAACAGCTTTTTACCACAGTTTTGTTAAAAAATGGGTCTCTCACAACATATTGGACCTTTAAGTGGATAAGCTACAGCAGCAGCAGACCTTGCTGGGTTATTTTCTGATCTGTTAAGAAGGGAAAGTTAAGGTTACAGCCTCAGCAAAATGTTTATATTATATTTATATATTATATTATCACCTGGTCTGACAGATCTTGATTCTTGCTGTGACATTCAGATGGTAGGGTCAGAATTTGGTGTAAACAGGAATCCATGAACCTCGCCTTGTCATAGCAGCACAGCCTTATAAATGTGTTAGCAGTAACATGATGCGCAGAATGTTTCCTTGGCACACATTATGCCTTTTATTGGCAGTTGGCACACATTATGCCTTTTATTGGCAGCTGAGCATAACTTCATTGTAACATTGTACCTCACATGGCCAACTTTTTTTGGCCACATTCGACCCTTTTTTATATGGTTAACTCCACGAAGATAATCTGCCATGTCCCATAATTATTGACAGTGACTGTTTACTCCATTGACCAGCACAGCCATCTGATCTGAATGAAACAGACCACATTGACGATGTGATTGAACAGGAGATGGCTGAAACGTGAAGAAAACACGATGTTTAGGAAGTCAGCATGGACTGAAATGCCTAAGGAATGCTTTCTGCACTTTACTTAATCCAAAGAATTCAGGTAGTTCTGGAAGCAAAGGGTGGGCCTAATCAGTAATAGATAGGTACCTAATACAGTGGCCATTGGTGGCCCACAAGACCATAGACCTGAGCTGAAATTCCAGCAAGGTGATTTTATGTGTTTTTGTGGACTTTCTCTGGTTACTCCTGTTTATTCCATATCTCAAAAGCTGATGTTTAATAATTGATTGTTTGAGATTGAGTGAATGTGAATATGTGTGGCTATGGTGTGATGATGTACTGGTTGTAATATCCATTAATGTTTTTTTGTTACTTTCAGCTTTTTCAACTGTGGTATTGTGCAGCTATATACAACTCTGCAATTAAAAAAGATAATTCAGAAAAATAATTAATAATGTGTGTTATTTTATAGATAGATGCTTGTACATCTACAGTAGTTTACAACATACATAGCTGGCTCAATTTAAGATCTAGGTCAAAATATGAAATCAATCAATGGATGTGTTGTATTGTTTGCATCCCATTTTTCACGGTTAATGTGTCATTTATTAATTATATGAGCACCTGAGCATTTACAGTGGTTATATTTCAAACAATATGAAAACTTGTGAATCTAGTCATGTTTTTGATTATCAGTTGACTTAAAGTGGACTTGTTCTCTTAACACTTATATGTTTGAGATTTCACAAGTATTCAGGTGTTGATATTTTCTTCTGTAAAGCTATATCAAACCTGTGTCATCATTCTGCCATAAAACAAATGCATGGAAACATATTTTTTTATAGAAGAAATGAAAAACAGCTGGCTTTCATATCTGGATTTTCATTCATAACATTTCCGTTTTTATAAAATGATCAAAGTGAGAGAGAGACAGTGGAGAGATAAAAAATACTATATATTTTTTTATTTTTTTTTACTTTTTTAATATTTAAACATTGTTTTCTGAAATCCATCAATTAATATTTTGTTAGCTTCCCTATGCCTAAAACCTACTATAGCCATTACTCCATCCATGTTCAAAACCGTCTAATCCATTAATTAAGGTTGCAGGATGATGAAGCTTTTCTTAGCAGCATTGGGCACAAGTTGGGGATTAAGCAAGACAACACTTCCGCTCATTGCTAACCACACTAAGGCACAAACCCACATTCATTCTTACTGGCCAGTTTATAGTCACCAATTAACCTAAGAAATACACTTTTGGAATGGGAAAAAAAAAATCAAAGAACCTTGATGAACATCTGAACTTCACTTTGGGCTGGAATGCAAACTTGAGTCTGCTGGAGCCTTGAGACCAAGCTACAAACTACCATATGACCTTGCCACCCAAGATTAATTTTGTAGCAGCTAATACAAAACAAAATATCTTTTACCCGTTTAGGTCCTATTTATGGCTAATTTGTTATCATACTGCATTATTAACCATTGCAACATCTTAGAGATAAATCCTCATTTAGTTCTTCATTTTCATGCAGTACACTTTTGTGCTTCATTATATGCCTTTTATGGTCACTGAGAGAATACTATGAGGGATTTCATATTTAAACCATGCAATTATGGTTACGTTTTTATCCATTTTAATGTAATGAAAGCTATGAATGTCATTATAAATGAGTATTGAATAATGTGGTATTTCCTGCAAAACAGCTGATTTTAAGATGCAATAATTTGTGATAACATTATAAAACATATTATTAAACCTAAATATTAAAAATTAGTAAACAGTAAGGATGTTTTTGAACTTTTAGTTTCTGTATCACACTTTATAGTATTCCTCTGTTTTAGAGGTGCATGGAATGTGGAGAAGACTATTGTGTCAGCTGCTTTGCCAAGTTTCACCAGAAGGGGGCAATGAAACTCCATAGAATGATTCCAATTCAGGTATGTACCTATCCTGAGACAGAACAATGATGCTGTGAAATGTCACAGTGAAACCTATGGCTGGAGGTTTAGTGTGCTTAACATTTAAATATTTCAGATAAAACGCAGCATATCTGGGCTGTTGAGTAAAGAGAAGCATGATAATGTTACAGAATTTTCTAGAATCATAAGAATGTTGTTGTATAAATAATGAACAGAAGAATAACTTGCAAGAACATGGTAACAGCATTAAACAGCAAAAGAAACTATCGTTATCCAGTGTTGTTACCTTGCTTAAATTTTCTTTGAAAATTAGGTTTTGAAACTTAAAAACTGTATTGGGGCATTTTTATATAAATGATTATTTCATATTTCTATGTAGTTTCAAAGAAGTGGCTTGAATATTTTTTAAATGAGTTTTAATGTTAATAGTTTATGGAAAAAATATTAAAACATTTTTTTCTTGTTTTGTACAAATAAATTTGTACAATTCCCACTCTTGATCTGTTTTTTTTTAATTCCTTGTTCTTTTGCTGTCTTTAAAATAAGCCTACTATAATTTTTAGTTAGTGGTAGACTCTAATAATGCCTCTTTTATTTTTTTTATTCCTTTTGCCTTTTGTTGTACCTATGTTATTCGATCACAGGCATTTTGCAGTCCTCCTTTAAGGCTTAGTCCACACTGACACATTTTAAAACATCTTTTTTTTTATTTGATTTGACCTTCCATTCACCCTAAAATGGCATTTTTGAAAACTAAAAATTATTCTTTTTGAAAATCCCCTCCAAAATGTATAAATTTGAAAGCATTGGGCCTCACATAGCAGTGTGGATATAGAAAACAGAACTTTTAGAAAATACTATTTATTATTGTCATGTGATTGATTGCTGACTTTTGCTGAGTTTTGTCGTAATAATCTCCTTTGTGACCTTATATTTACTGTGTGACTAGTCCTTTCTGACTTCTCCGCATCAGCCTTTAATACTCAAAATATTTAACTGTATTTATTTTGGCAGAACTACGAGTATATAATTTCAAGGCTTTGGCAATCTTTTTCTTTTGTCAACTTTTAAAAACATATACTTGTTCATTTTTCAAGACAGAGAAGTCCAAATTGTTTTTTTTTTTTCCTCATTCTTTCAGCATTTTTGGTTTGTTTTGTAAGCAAGTATCACTCTTGGCTGACAAACTGCACATACCCAGTGGGAAAGACTTAAGCAGTTTCAGCCTTTCAGCATGGACAACCAACATTTAGGAAACACACTGAAAACCCTAGTGTGGATGGGCAGCTTTTAAAATGAAAACAGCATTTTCAGATTTATCTTTGCTATTATGAACTAAACCTTAGTCAGAAGATACTTTTGCATAAATGATTTCACTGCTCAGTTAATCCAAGTGCAACTTTGAAAAGTGAAACAACTACAAAGTGAAGAGTCACTTATTTACGTCATGTACAAATTGATGGACTAACTATTGGCAGACAAAATGGAAGGCAAACAAATTTTTCCAACCCTGGACAACTGCTGTGTTTGCAGCCTTATGATAAGGTGGGGCATTGCTTTCTGTTTAGCTAAAGTACTTTTAACTCTCTCCTGGGATTCACTGGTCACCATCACTGGACTGCAGTACAAATGCATACTTAACTGCTAAGTGCTTTGAAAGCTCTCAGATATATGGATTCTGCCTGCCATCCAGCTATCTTTACGTTGGATGCACGCCTTTACATAGGAGTTCATCTGACAGAAAGAGTTAATTTTCTGAGATAGGGTGACAATGTATGGAAATCTAAAAGTACCTCTTCAGTGGGATGCTTTTGGATTTTCTTGAACCCGATTCTATAGAAATGCTTCTAAGCCGCTGCTAAATTCCTTTTATAATAAATTATTATTTTAAATGGTATTAAGTCATGTTTAACATCCTTTCAGTATTCCAACCTCATCACTGTGAGTTATTAATAAAAATCATCATGATTTAATGAGCAGTAAAAATAAAGTAAATAAAATCACAGCTTTTGTTTTAGGAGTCACCTAAGATTTGGTATATAGGTACTTGTCATGATAGGCCAGGTTTTTGACACATAATTTTGGATTTGTATCCCTTTAGGGTTGGAATGAATGTCATGAAATACTACAGTATGATGTTTCAACAGAGAAACAACACCAGGCAGGATGCGATGAGAATGTAATCATTAGCAATCCTGCATTTTAAACAGAGAGTCTGAGTTCAATTCCTTCCTATTACTTTATTTTTTTCATTAATCACACACTCAGATGGGACAAAATTGTTTTTGCAAGTAGAAGAAAACAGTTTTACTTCTCACCATTACACCACCATCACAACTGAGCCCAGCACTTCTTTTTTCTTTCATATCTGAAGCCCTAATCAGCAAACCAGTAGTTGTGATCCCACATCTAAGTCAAATCTCATACCAAGTAGGGATGTTAAGACCACAGTCAGCCCAGGAAACACAGGTATATATATATATATATATATATATATATATATATATATATATATATATATATATATATATATATATATATACTCTTATAATGTATATAGATATTCATTACATAATGAAAGCTCTAGCTTTGTTTAAAATAATTCTTATTTAAATTAATTCAGGCAGATCTGTACATGCTACTTTATTACCTGCACCAACAACATAGGGAAAATTGTGTTCAATATCTTTATTCTGTTTCAGACTAAATGCACAGGTTTTCAGTGTTTCATCATGTTGTTGGGATTACAGATCAAGCAAAAATGTTGTGTGTCTAATTGCATTTTTTATGACTAGTTTCATAATTTGGAGAAAGGTTAATGCACAACATTTAAAAAAGGTTGGATAGAGCATTCTGAAATGCGCCAATAACAGGACAGAATTACGCTACATGGCCAAAAGTATCTGGACACCTCTCCAAATCACTGAGATGTTTCATTGTTTACAGGTGCATAAAATCAAGAACATACCTAGACAATATCCATTGACAAACATTGGCAGTAGAATGGGTCACACTGTAGAGCTCAGTGACTTTAAATGCGGCACTGTCATAGGATGCCACATTTGATCCAAGTCAGTATGTGAAATTTCTTACAACAAAGTTCCAAAATGCCACTGGAAGCAACAGCAGCACAAAAACTAAGCATTAAGAGCTTTATGAAATGGGTTTCTGTGGCAGAGTAGCTGAACACAAGGCTAAAATCTATGCACAATACAGAGCGTTGACTGGAGTGGATTAAAACATGCCGCCATCGGAGTTTTTACCATTGCAAATGTGTACTCTAGCATGATGAATCAAGCTTCACTATCTTGCAGTCTGATGAATGAATCTGGGTTTGGTAGACGCCAGAACAATGCTGCCTTCTCGATTGCACAGTACCTACTATAAAGTTTCGTGGACAGGGGATAATTTTCTGGGGAAGTTTTTGGTTCATGTGAAAGGTATTACCTATGCTCTAACTTTTTTGCTGGCCTAGGCAAAAGGGAAAATGTTGCACCTACATACAGGATCTTGAAGGCAATTACTCTACACATAATTACAGATTGTAGAGCAGTGGGGTGTGATAATCCACTGTGGAAGCTGGCCCGGACACAGACAGGCGAACACCGCTGGTTTGCACCCAAACACACGTTTATTATACATATGTAATATTTACAATGTCCAACAGCACACAACCCAGTACTCCCGTACCAATCACCCTTCAAGTCTAATGCCTTTCACTCTTCTTGACCGCCTCCACTCCTCTCCTCCAGGCTTTGTCCTCTTCCACCTGGCTCCAGCTATCAAGTGGAGGGAGGCGGCCCCTTTTACCTTCACCCGGACGTGCTCCAGTTGCATCCCAATGAACTTTTGCCGGCACTCCAGCACCTCCGGGTGTGGTGGAAGTGCTGAAGACCTGGGCTCTCCAGGCATCTGGGGGCCTCTATAGGGTTGAGCTTCCATGCTCCTTTTCCGTGGTTCCCATAGCCACCAGGGTGGTCGCCCCCTCGTTGTCCGGAGGAGGCATAATCCCTCCTTCGGTCCTTCTGGGTGTCCTGGCTGGGTACCACCCCAGCCGTTTGCCACACCACTTTAAAGTTTTGTGTTGGTCATACATGAATGACATTTCAAAGATCGTGACTGGAGGGGATGCCCCTTAATGAGTTTGACATGCAGACACTCAGTCGTTTCCTTGAGTAGGGAATGGGGGTGATTGTTTAAAGGCCCCTTGACATCACTGGCACCTCTGCGCACTCACAGAACTTTCTAATGGTAGATCTACTGCTGGTTACAGTAATGAATGCCACCCTCCAGAAAATTCCTTGCCCTTGGCAACTGGCTAGTTTGCCTATATTGTATAGGATGGTCCAGATCTAATTATGCAATTTTCATTACGCTATAACTTATTAAGTTTATTACATAGAAACTCATCCTAAAAAATCCCAGACAATTGAGAAGTATGCAAACTGACGACATGAAGAATCATCTTTGCTCCGAACTGGAATCGTCCCCACATAAATCAAAGTCATCCAGACAATCTGGATCTGCATAATTAGATCTGGACCACCCTATATAGTTGACATTGGCTACATAATATAGTCGTGGTCAAAAGTTTTGAGAATGACATAAGTATTGGTTTTCACAAAGTTTGCTGCTTCAGTTTTTTTAGATCTTATTGTCAGATGTTTCTATGGTATACTGAAGTATAATTACAAGCATTTCATAAGTTTCAAAGGCTTTTATTGACAATTACATTACGTTTATGCAAAGACTCAATATTTGCAATGTTGGCCCTTCTTTTTCAAGACCTCTGCAATTCGCCCTGGCAATGCTGTCAATCAACTTCTGGGCCAAATTCTGATTGATGGCAGCCCATTCTTACATAATCAATGCTTGGAGTTTGTTAGAATTTGTAGGTTTTTATTTGTCCACCCGCCTCTTGAGGATTGACCACAAGTTCTCAATGGGATTAATGTCTGGGGAGTTTCATGGTCATGGACCCAAAATTTCAATGTTTTGTTTCCGAGCCACTTAGTTATCACTTTTGCCTTATGGCACGGTGCTCCATCATGCTGGAAAAGGAAAAGGCATTGTTCGTCACCAAACTGTTCTTTGGTGGTTGAGAGAAGTTGCTCTCGTGGAGGATTTTTTGGTGCCACTCTTTATTCATGGCTGTGTTTTTAGGCAAAACTGTGGGTGAGTCTACTCCCTTGACTGAGAAACAACCCTACCCATGAATGCTCTCGGGATGCTTTACTGTAGGCATGAAACAGGACTGATACTAGCGCTCACCTTTTCTTCTCTGGACAATCTTTTTTCCGGATGCCCCAAACAATAGGAAAGGAGATTCATCAGAGAAAATTACTTTAAAACAGCCCTCAGCACTCCAATTCCTGTACCTTTCGCAGAATATCAATCTGTCCATGACATTTTTCTCTGAAAGAAGTGGTTTCTTTTCTGCCCATCTTGACATCAGGCCATCCATACATTTTTGGTCATTTAGTATATATGTTGTAAATCAGGGATATCCAACTCCGATCCTGGAGGGTCTTAGTGGATGCAGGCTTTCCTTCTAACCATTTTTTTCATTAGTGACCAGTTTCTGCTGCTAATTAACTTCTTTTGCCTTATTTGTGATTGACTTACTATTTAAGATGCAGACCCCTTTAATTGTTTCTTTTTTCCTTAATTAGCAGTCAAACAACAATGAGACATAATGTGAGCCAATACATGACCTGTGTTCCTCATACAATAACCGAAAATAAGGACAGATGAAGGTCTTAGTAATGTTGATCTGCTCAGGTCCATAAAACGTTTTGATGGTTCTCTTTGAAGGAAGAAAATCATCTATTTTGGAAATGTCTACTGTGGCACAATGAGAGCACCAGCAAGCCAGGGAGGAAAATAATGGGTTTAATTAATAACAAGAATTGTCTTCTTATTTAGTAACTGGTTGTAGAGAAATAGGCTGGAGTTAGCTGGTCATCTGTTGGCTCACATCACATCTCATTTTTGTTTTGCTGCCATTTAAGGAAAAAAATCAGTTCAGAGGACAGAGTCTTTAAACACTCGGCAATTAAAACAAGAGGGATAGAAGTGATGAAGAAAGTGACAGGAAGGAAAACCAGCAGCCACTGTGGCCCTCCAGATTTGTATTTGGACACCCCTGGTGTAAATCATATACATGGAGGGTACAGTTGTAAGAACTTTTTTTTTCTCTTATAATTTTTATTCTCTTGTTATTTTGTGATTTGTATTTAATGTCAGTGTTTGAAGTTTTGCAAAAGCAATATTTAGGTCAGCCCTGGGGAGCTGCAGTGGACTGCAGGTTTTGTTCTAACCCAGTTGCTTAATTAGGAAGCCAATCCTTGTTTGTAATAGAACTTATTTAACTGTATGGCTCGTTAGTGTTCTCATTCTACCACGCTAGATGAGTCTTGTATTACAGATTTTCCCTTTCCAAGGATATCATACAAATGATGTGTGGCCTGAAAGTGATTAATACTTCTCGGCCCTTCATGTTTTTCTCTTCCACTACTTTATAAATATTTTATTATTACTGATGCTTCATTATGAGCACATTCAGATGTCAATGGGAATAAGTTATGAGAGGGTGAAATGATGGTTTCTAGCTGATTAAAAAAACAAGAAGTAATTACCTTGGTGAATGCAGCTATTCTATGCTGAAAGAAGCAATTAAGGGTTAGAAATCTTAATAAGCAGGTTTACTAAAGTGAAGCTCCAAAATATTACTTGTGCAATAATTGGTTTGAGTGGCAATATATGATATATTTATATATATATATTTACATTTTTTAATATATTTTTGAAACAAAAACTTGTAGCCACTGCTGCCTTCTAGGACTGAACACGAGCACCCCTGGTACAGAACATAAAACAATGTGCATCAGAAGTATTTAAATTCAGTCAGCGTAAGGCTGCATTTTGCATGCAATAAATTTGCAGGACAGTTGAGAGTTATGTTTATATATAGAATGAAATTATTTATTTATACAACAATTTCCTTTTTCGTATCAAGAAATTTTCACAATCTGTTGTACATTTAATTTAATGAGTCAATATTCCCCCCTGTAGCTAGTCCTGTGGTGAGAATATTTTCAGCCTAGAAATGAACTGTAATTCACTGACTTTTCAACAGCTCAGTCACACAGCAGGAGTGTGGCATAAGTAACTTTCAAACTTCTTGAAAAATATTTTCTTTCTTTTTTTCCTTATGTCCAATAAGTGTTTCATGATTTTTTATTTAATGTTATTTTATTGCTTTGATGGAGTATTCCCTCGTTCAGGACTATTTCTTGACTTGTATGAGTAAAGTTCATAGTGGGTGAATAATTTGCTCTTACAGGTTCTTTTACAGTCAGCCATGTTTTAATCTAAATAATAATTAGATTTGAGTAGTGTTGCTACCAACTGTATATTTATAGCAGCTATGTTCATTATTTGTATGGGTTTTCTTTTCTTCACCTTTCTATTTATCATCAATAACTGAATATGCAGGTTGGTTTTACACTGCATCAGAATTAATAATAGTGTTAATGCCACACTTTTGGATGGAGCAATTGTTAATTCAGCAGTAAATTACAATATTAATTTAGGGAATGTTGTGTAATGATATTAAGCAATAGCTGCACTGAGATTTAATGTGATAAGGTTCAAATATGTAGAGTAGGGTTTCATATACCAACATAAGACTGAGTAGTGGAACCTAAGTAAGTCAGATGCTCTCAGTAATGACATGTCTGAGGAAGTAGGGGATCCAGAGAGCAGCATGCAAATTAAGATTAAGCATATCATGGATGTAAACGCTGAGGCAGGATTACAACAAGTGAAGAAATACTGCAGGAAAAGACTACGATACAAAGATTAGGATGGTGGAATAAAGAGAAAATGAAGTTAGGTAAACTTTTCAAAAAACAAAGAGCAAGTTAAATGGCTAACTTTTTAATTAGGCTATAGATTTGCTTAGGTACAAAGAATAACAGCATAGTGTTACAGTGGCCAACATTTTTTGTCAATAGGACAAAAGAGTTGTTAACTGAGGCAATAAACAGTTAGAAACATAAAAATAAATTAGGAGGGAATAGAAAATGGCAGCTTAGAAGCATTTATAAAATTTAGGTGGAGGGAATCCATTTTTGGGTCACAAGACAAATGAATATATTCTGCAAAAAACAGACAAGGCTAAAACATGTCTGAAGATTATTGTACAAAATGATTTGGACAAATTAGGGCAAAGTGATTAGGACAAAACAGAGGAAAGTCTGTTGAAAATTTCAGGATAACCATGACACCTTACAGTGCTTTGCCAGCAGTTTAATTCCATAGTGCAGGGGTGGCAAACTCCTATCCTGGAGGGCCGCAGTGGCTGCAGGTTTTCATTCTAACCATCTTCTTAATTAGTGAGCAGTTTTTGCTGCTAATTGCTTCTTTTAATTAACATGACTCAGGCCCTTTAGTTGTTTATTTTTCTTAATTAGCAGCCAAACAATAATGAGGTCCAAAACAAACTGCACATCACACAATATCTGAAAATAAAGAAAGGTGAAGGTCTCAGTAAGGTTGATCTCTCAACTCACCAAAACACTTTTGACGATGTTCTTATGAAAAACAGAAAATCAACAGTTTTGGAAATGTCTGCTGTGGCAGAACGAGAGCAACAGCAAGCCATGGAATTAAATAACTAGTCTAATTAACAGCAAGAATTGGCTTCTCATTAAGAAACTGGTTGGAGTTTGAAGCCCCAGTTTAGCTGGTCATCTGTTGGCTCCTTTCACGTCTCATTTCTGTTTGGCTGCATTTTAATGAGGAAACAAATCAATTCAGAGGACTGAATCCTTCTAACAGGGCTATTAAAATGTAAATTAGCAGTGAAAACAGGTCATTGATTAGGAAAAGGGTTAGAATGAAAACCTGTAGCTGCTGCGGCCCTCCAGGTCTGGAGTTCGACACCTGTAGTATAGAGTATGTAAGTTCCTATGGTCATATCTTAGGATTGTTGTTTCCTCACACGGATATAGAGAAGCTAATTAATTGACTTCATTACACTGACTGCTGTGTGCGTGGAGCATAGCTTTTCATCTACGTTTGGATCCTATCTTGCACCTACTGCAAAAATGGATCAAAAAGTTGAAGTATAATATATATTAAAATCACTTGTATTGCACAGTTTTTGTTCTACAGTTTCATGTAAAATGTGAAATTAAATCAAGTGAGAAACACTTGCATAGCCTAATGACACATTATTTAACTTTGTGAGTGTGAAGAAAATTGACAATTAACTTGTCTTCTTTAATAGTTTCTTTGTAGATGTGTTCTAAAAGATCTCATTTGCTTGTTTGTAAAGGTAAAGAAATTTACCTTTGCCTTGTTTAAAATCAGCCTGTTCATTTTTTTTTATTTTAAAATGGAAGACTTCCTGTCCACATTAACCTGTTCACATTGATTTTTTTTTTCCTTAATTCATTTTACATTTCCTAATTTTCTTAAGTGTGTATAGCTGGAACAATATTGTCCTCCATGTTTACTTTTTCATTATTTTTTTCATTTTTTAGATACTATGTGGCAGAGGGTTCTTTTTCAAGCTGGCGACATTAGTGTAAAAACTATCTTCTGTAACCCAATCATGATAAAACGGTACCTTGTAACTAAGTGTCTGTGTTCATGTCAGTTCATGTGGATTTTCCACATTTTGTCTACACGAGGCACCTGGTGATTACACTTCACATACACAATCTAACATTACATGGAAAGGGTGTTATTTGATACCTTTTATTACGTTATTTCACCACTGATTTTTGAGCTCTTTCAGTGATGTGGTACTGCAGTTATAAGATGGACTTACTCTTCTCTTTCCCATACCATGATTGCCTTTGTAGGCTGATAATGATTTAAAGCCTTTCTAGTATTTATCAGAGCAGTGACATTGGGTCTTTTTCAAGTGCTTTTCTTAGAAGCTATAAACAGTTTTTCTTTACTTAGTGAAACCTCACATTTAAGAATTCCCTTTTTTGAATGGTTCTAAAGTCCTACTTTGAGCTGCCAGTCTGCGCTGTACTTATGACAAGATAAATAACTCTTAACACTATCTTCCACATGAAGCACAATTATATCATTCCTAGCATTTTTTCATGGACAATTGGCAACTAGGTTTCATGTATTCATTTAATTAGTGAGCAGTAATTTGAAGAGACTGTTCATTGTATAACTCTATATGGCTTGAAAAATCTACAATATTATATAAATTTATATATATATATATTTATATACATATAAATTTATATAGTATAAATATATATATATATATAAAACAACTTATTGCACTGTACAATATGCATGCTGTGTATATAATATACATATATATATACACACATTCTGTGTCGTGCAAAAGTATTTATTCCCATTTAAAGTCATTATAATTTTCTTCATGACAAAAGGAAGAAGAAAAACTCAAAAGTTAGTGTATGCTTAAGTATTTAAACACACAAATGACAAATTAATCACAAACGACAAGAAGGTGACAGTCTTTTGACCATTATTAAACATATTTAGGTACTACTTGTGAGTCCATTGTGTGTTTCTGGACATAAAACGCACCCTTTGTAAGAGCCATAGTCATTGTTGGACAGTCACTGCAAAAACGAAAGCAAAGGAGCATTCTGCTGAAGTGAGAAACAAAGTCATTGAAATACAGTAGACAGGAAATGGTGACAAAAATATTAAAGAGTTTGAATGTCCCGTTAAGCACTGTTGGTACATCATAAGAAAGTAATCACAGCACCCAGACTCTTACTAGAACAGGCCATCTCTCAAAACTTAACATCAGAGAAAGATGTTGACTGGTGAGAGAGGCTGCTAAAAATATAGCTGTCACTCTTAGAAGTCTGCAGTGCTCTTTGGCTGAAACTGGAGTGAAATATGGTGGTGGAACAACAACAACAACAACAACATTTATTTATATAGCACATTTTCATACAAAAAAAATGTAGCTCAAAGTGCTTTACAAAATGAAGAATAGAAAAATAGAAGACACAATAAAAAATAAACATAAATCAACATAAATCAACATAGAAAAAGTAAGGTCCGATGGCCAGGGTGGACAGAAAAAACAAAAAAAACTCCAGAGGCTGGAGAAAAAAATAAAATCTGTACGGATTCCAGACCAAGAGACCGCCCAGTCCCCTCTGGGCAATCTGCCTAACATAAATCAAAAAGTCCTCTTTGGATTTAGGGTTTTCATGGAAGGACTTGATGATGATGGTCACATAGACTTCTGGCTTTCAGTCCATCAATGTTGGTGCATCATGATGCTTTGAGTAGGTGGTGGTGCAGGCCGCCACCACAAAGAAACCGGAAAAAGAAACAGAAGAGAGAGTAGGGGTCAGTATGGATTTTAGAGCCACTATGAATAGTTATTATGATGAATTGAACATACAGAGTATCAGTATTAAGTTAAAGTGAAGTTATAAAAAGGCCATGTTAAAGTAATGTGTTTTCAGCAGTGTTTTAAAGTGCTCCACTGTATTTGCCTGGCGAATTCCTATTGGCAGGCTATTCCAGATTTTAGGTGCATAAAGGCAGAAGGCCGCCTCACCACTTCTTTTTAAGTTTAGCTTTTGGAATTATAAGGAGACACTCATTTGAAGATCTAAGGTTACGATTTGGAATATAATGTGTCAGGCATTCTGATATATAAGATAAAGCGAGATTATTTAAGGCTTTATAAACCATAAGCAGTATTTTAAAGTCAATTCTGAATGATACAGGCAACCAGTGTAGTGACATCAAAACTGGAGTAATGTGTTCAGATTTTCTTTTCCTAGTTAGGATTCTAGCAGCTGCATTCTGCACTCGTTGCAAGTGATTTATGTCTTTTTTGAGTAGTCCTGAGAGGAGTGCGTTACAGTAATCTACTCGACTGAAAACAAAAGCATGAATTAATTTCTCAGCATCTTTCAATGATATAAGAGGTCTAACTTTTGCTATGTTTAAGTTAAAAAATGCTGTCCTAGTGGTCTGATGAATATGCGATTTAAAATTCAGATTACAGTCAACAATTACCCCTAAGTTTTTTACTTCCGTCTTAACTTTTAATCCTAATGCATCAAGTTTATTTCTGATAACCTCATTGAATCCATTATTGCCAATTACTAAAATTTCAGTTTTCTCTTTATTTAGTTTAAGAAAATTACTATTCATCCATTCAGAAATACCAGTAAGACATTGAGTTAGTAAATTGAGAAAGTCGGTGTTATCAGGTACTATTGATAAGTACAGCTGTGTGTCATCAGCATAGCTGTGGTAGCATCATGGAAGCATCATGATATGAAGAAGCATCATGATATGCACATTCTTTTCTTGTGCTTTGACTGGGAATCCTTATAAGAGTTGAAGAGACAATGAATTGACACAAATACTGCACAATATTACAGAAGAACTTGCACCAGTAAGCTAGCAGATTCATCTTTCAACATAACAATGACCGTAAGCATAAGGCCAATGCGACACTGGAATGGCTCAAAAACAGAAAGGTGAATATTTTGTACACAAGTGCACACACCTTTCCCTTTTTCCCACCTGTACAGCACAGTTTACAGCACACCAAACACAGTCCAGCTCACCATTTTCTTCTTCTTTCTTTCTCTGTCTGCCTCCACTCCTTTTGCCAAGCTTCGTCCTCTTCCACCCGACTCTGGCTCTTGAAGTAATGGCGGCTGGCTCCTTTTATAGGACACCTGGAAGCGCTCCAGGTGTCCAATGACCTTCTTCCAGCAACACTTCCAGGAGTGGCAGAAGTGCTGCCAAACAGGGATCAACAGTTCCTGCAGCATCCCCTGGCGGCACCCACAGAACCCAGCAGGCCTGCTCCAAAGTCCAATTCCCAAGGAGCCCTATGGGAGTTCGAGGCACCACTGCAAATCAAATGGGACTGCCACCTAGTGCTCTGAGGGAGGTAATGCCCTGAATAAGCTTTCTCCCCCAGTCCTTCCACTGTCGAGGCATCCCAGCTTGGTATAAAGGCTCAAGCCGTCCACCACTGTATATATCATGGTTGGACAGGTAACCTGATCTGGGATGGTTGGTGTAAACTTTCCCGGCCAGGATTCCGAGGCTATGGCCGGTGGAAGACTGCCTGTTGTAGTTAAATGCTCCTCTCTTATGCTGGGAGGCAGCAGTCCTCTGGTGCTGCTCCAGCCTGGATTCCTGCAGGGCTGCATGGGAATTTTAGTTGAAGCATGCAGGATCAATGGGGGAAATCCAACACCCCTCCGAATATATTAGAGTAATGCATAGAACTTTGAGATGAAGCACAAGAGATAAAAAACATTCACACAGGTAATTCCTTACACTAGTTGCACATAGCAAGGTCAGTTATGTGTGTTTATTTTTTCCTTTTCTGCTAGAAATGGTACTTATGTAATAATATAAGTACATTATTATAATTTAATACAATTTTGGGATTGTGCATTTTCTGTATTCTACATTTGGCTCTGAATGTGTAAGAGTGTGTGTTTTTCAGTTTATATTTTTTCCCTGTCCATATGGCAGGATACTAGACATGAGAAAAATGCTTATACAAGGAATATTATGGAAATTCAGAAGCTCAATTGTTATCCCTGCTGCCTCACAGATCCAGCACCTACGGTTTAAATCAACACTCCTGGTCATTTTCCTTGTACAGTCTGCACAATTTCCACATGTGTGCAAGGGTTTTCCTCCTACATTTTCAAAGACTTGCCCCTGTGTAACTGTGAGTTGGAGCATGTGAGTGGACTTCTGTGGTGGACTGAGTCTGTGTTCAAGACTGTTTCCTGACATGTGTCCAATGTGGCCAGGATAGGCTCTTGTCCTTAGATGAATTAGAATAATAGGGTTTGCAAAAGTCATGTGTATATACCAAATTAAGGAGCATTCGACATAGTGCTGTTTTTGATTTTTAAATTTTAACTATGACTCTTAGAGCTTAATTGTAAATTCAGTTAAAGTAGAGCTGTGTCAGTGATTGTTGGCATTAGTGTGTTAGCATACGAGTGGTAAATATGCCTAGAAATCTAATAGAGCTTTTGATCATTGTAACATGGCACTTGACTTAAGAGGGTTCAGAAGGCAGACAATTGAGAAAAAAACTAATTTGCATTGTTGTTAAAATTATTCCTGATTGTTACAACAGCATCTCAACTAAGTACAGAAAAATAAAACGGTGTGCTTGTCCATGATATCAATAGCATAGGGCACAAAGGAAGAAACATCTCCAAATAGAGCTTCAATCTACCATAGGCTACTGTAGTCAGCTGAAATCTGCATTCTTATGGTCACTTTGAAACAATGGAAATTCAAAGGCATATACTCCTTGCAAGGGATTATGGGGTGAGCAGGAGTGAGAGAGAGAATGGGCATTTGGAAGAAGTGGACTGCTAAGTATGTGTGACTGGCTTGTGAATAACAGCTAAAGGGTATTTGAAAGTCTGATTTATTTTAAGTTAGTATGTATGTCTGTTTTCATTTCTTTGATGTTTGATATAGGTTCTGTAGTTGCTAGTCATACAAGTGTGTGAGTTATTTTTACCTACATCTGAAGTGAATACAACCCACCTAGGAGTACTCCCACACATTCTAGATATATTCATCCATTTATCCATTTTCTTAAACAGCTTATCCAGGGCTGGGTCGCCTGGTAGCGGGAGCATATTGAAGCAATCATTGGGTACAAGACATAAACAATGCCTAGACAGGGTGCAAGTCCATCACAGGGTGAACACACACACACACACACACACACACACACCCTCATGCTGTCTCTTGATTGTGAGAGTAAACTGTAGCATCCTGAGAAAACTCATATGGATACAAGGACAACATGCAAACTTCATGCAGGGAGCACCTGGGACACACACTCTGTTCTCCTTTTTTGCAAGGTAGTGGGGATTTTCTGTGCACCACCTTCTAGTTATATTTATAGGCCTATTATGCAGTTTTCTTACATAGTACATACAGTTATTAGTGATGTGCAAAATGATTCATTTTAGTGATTCGGTTCATTTCGTTTAGTTCACCAAAATGATTTGAATCTTTGAATCACCGATTCATTCACTTCAAAAACAACTTCCAGCTATTTTCTAGTTTAAAATCTAGAGTAATGTCATAACAGCTTTAGCCACCAAACAATATAAACAATATTAAAAACAAGCAACAAAATGTAAAATTCAAACATAATAATAATTGTAATAATAAATCCTCTTTTTTGAATTCTGACAATTAATAAAATTTCTGCAATAAATAGGTAAAAAAACAATTGTAGGAATTGAACCTTTTAATAGTGCATACATTACGATATAAAACTGTGAGAACGCTGAAAATGGCAGTGTAATCACAATCACAGTAATGTTTGGCCCACCAGGCTGGCACCGCCAGCTGAACCCGACACAGACACGCGTGGGACACATGTTCAATGCACACTTGGTTTATTTTTTCTTTTCTCCTTGTAGGACACGCCTTCTCCGTTCCCCACAAGTATGACACAGTCCAAGCACAAGCACAACACAAAGAATTAATCCCTTCTTTTACTCTTTTCCTTCACTCTTCGGGTCAAGCTTCGTCGCTCCACCTCCCGACTCTGGCTTCTGGGTAGTGGCTGCTGGCTCCTTTTATAATGTACCCGGAAGTGCTGCAGGTGCTTGATTACTTGTTTTCGACAGCACTTCTGGGTGTGGTGGAAGAACTGCTGATAAGGGCTCAGCAGCTCCTGCTGCAGCACCCTCTGGCGACACCTGTGGATCCCAACAGGGCTGCACCACACTCCAACTCCCATGAAGCCCTGTGGGAGTCCGAGGCACTGCTGCAACCCAGGGGGGTTGCCATCTAGCATCCCGGTCCTCTAGTCCTCCCAGCGTGGAGGCGTCTGCACGATACAAAAGGCAAATATAACAACCAGTGCTAAAAAGCAACAAAACTACAAACAAGAACTAAAAAAAATATGAAGTATGCAACAAATTTTAACTCTGGTGAAAAAAATAATTCAAATTAGTAAATTAAAATAGAGACATTTACCAAAATTGTGTAGACTGTGAACTCACATGAGGTTTGCATTTAGAAATGCAATCTGAGGGATCTTGTCTCTGGTAAGTCTGTTCCTTCTTTCTCTGAGAATTTATCCCATCTTATAAAATACCATCTCAAATAAAAGAGATGTGGCTACAAGGCACAACTGGGACACCACCAATTATGATAGTTTTGGGCATACATTTTTTTTCTATTCTGCCACCACACAAGGAGATCCATGTTTCTGTGCTTGAGAGGCTGCTTCAAATATGCCTGTACTTGCAGTGGAATAAGTGGAGTCAAGTCCAGCTATATGCTCCTCAAGTCCTTCTAAACCATGGATGTTCTGTTAGTTGTGCCATGCTGCTTTTGGTCTGTCACCTGAGGCTCCTCTTGATGCACCCTATCTGCAGCATGGGTTATGCTTTTGATATCATCAGCAGCAGCTCTGCTGTCTGTGAATGCTTACTGCTTGAAACATGGGACCAGTAGAACTGCCTCAGCAAGCAACTGGTGCTTTTCAGCTTGGTAGAACCACTTTGCAATTTCTGTATTCATGGTCTCTACCATGTGTATCACAGAGTCTTGTTACTTTCCTGCCCTCATCAGTGATATGGTGATTTTCTGGAGGCCTCTAGCCAGAACAATATCCATGGATGCAGTTAAAAACCTGAAACAGAAAAAAACAACTGAGTTTCAGTACACATTTGTATTGCTATTTTTTCACTACTTCCTATTTATATAGACCCAGGGCCAAAACCCAAAATAGTGCGTGGAGAGCCAGAATAGTGTATGGAGCCCCAAAGCTATATGTCAAATTTGATGTCAATAAATACAGTGATATCTGAAACATACATTCCCTTTGATATTTGACCCATTTGTTAGTTGAGATGACTTCTTGGCCATCTTGTGATTTAAATACATTTAAAATATAGCTATTAAATACCTTTCTGCGCTCATTTCTAATAATAATAAATCTTTGCATTTATATAGTGCTTTTCTCACTACTCAAAGTGCTCAGCAATTGCAGGTTAAGGGCCTTGCTCAAGGGCCCAACAGAGCATAATCCCTTTTGGCATTTACGGATTCGACCCGGCAACCTTCTGATTGCCAGTGCAGATCCCTAGCCTCAGACCCACCACTCCACATTTTCTACATTTCATACAGTGACTGCCCAATTGTAGAAGACACTTTTTCCAATGAAGGATTAACCAATGCCATTGTAGTAATGATGGGATCCTTTCACTCTTGGAATCTCTTCAACAAGTAAAATGTTGAATTCCACCTTGTCACCACTTTCTTCAACTGTAATTCAGGCAGACCCATCTGTTTCTTAGTTGTTTGGAGATGATCAACAGCTATAGTGCTTCTGTATAAAATCTTTACAATTGCCTTCACTTTTTAGACTGTTGGCTTTATGGATTTCAAGCTTTCCCTGGCCACAATATTTATTGTGTGAGCAAAAAATGGTTCCAACCATTACGCTTCACAGCAGCTGTGATATTTGCAGCATTATAACTAAAGCATGCAACAGTTTTGTTTTGAAGGCCCCCACTCTTTTAGCAGTTTCTCCAGCACCTCTGCCAGGATGTCAGCATATGTCTTTATTTAAATTCAAAGCAATCCAGGACATTTGAAGTAACTTCTTGTTGTCGTAGGGGGCAAGTAGTGTGTAATAATACAGACATGTGAATCCTGCTGAACTCTCTCCTGAACATCTGCCCTTGTTTTATTGTACAGCTGTGGTACAAGAGTCCAGGACAGTGTTGTTCTGTTTGGTAGCATGTATATTGGTGTGCACAGTGTTTTTGGGTAGCCCCTAAAGCCTTTGTCCTCAGCTATGGAAAATGGCTGAAATTCTTTTTCCACCATCTTGGTTAATTCCTCATCCCATTTGTTCAGTTGCTGTTATCCAGTGTCAAGCCAAGTCAAATTGGAGAGCATGCACTGGTACAGTGTGTTGCCGCACCCACTACACAACGAAACAACGCAGGATCCTGGTTGGCAACCCCCCAGGCAGACACGCGGTCCAGTCCCACTTTCCGGAAGTGACCTTCTATTTGCCACAACCAGGTGGTCCAGCCACTCGGGTCCCCATCAATGAGAATCTTACAAGCTGGATCACCCTCGGGGAAACGCGCCACATTGCCATAGTGCCATAAATGACACTCCCTCACAATACAGGTAATGTACCTCATTTGGGACTCCATGAGCAACCGCTCATTCCACACAAAGTCAAAGCAACGGTACCAAGGATTTTCCGGAGAAACAAAGTACCAAAGGAGTCCAGTCTTCGTCTCAGGTCACTGGATAGCGTCCATGTCTTACAGCCATATAACAAGACAGGAAGCATCAGGACTCTAAAGACTTGGAGCTTCGTCCTTTTGCATAGATATCGAGAATGCCACACACCCCTTTCCAGTGACCTTATGACCCTCCATGCTCTCCCAAACCTTCTACTGACTTCATAAGAAGAGTCACCAGAAACATGAATGTCACTACCAAGGTAAGTAAACCTCTCGACAAGGTTGACACTCTCTCTGCAGACAGACACACTGCTGATGGCTGTACCCAAGAGGTCATTAAAGGCCTGGATCTTGGTTTTGATCCAGGCCACTCGCAAGCCCAGATACTCAGACTCCTTGCTCAGTCTCTTGAGTGCCCTGATCAGAGCCTCTATTGACTCCGCGAAGATCACAGAATTGTCGGCAAAGTGAAGATCAGTGAATCTGGCCTTACAGCCACTGGACCCAATGACCTTGCCCAACACCCAGTCCATACAAGAACTGAACAGAGTAGGAGCAGGAACACACCCCTGATGAACCCCAGAATCAACTGGGAAAGACACAGAGATTCTGCCACCATTCTACACAGCACTCACAGTATCGGTGTTTAGGCTGGCTATGATATCCAGCAACCTCGAGGGGATCCTGCAAGACCTCTGGATGTCTCACAGGACAGCTCGATCAACTGAGTCAAACACTTTACGAAAATTGACAAAGGCTGCAAAAAATGCAAAAAAATTCTGCCGATGGGAACCCTGTGCCAGGATGCGGTCGATGGTAGACTTCTTAGGCATAAACCAGACTGTTCCGGTCGCTGGTAGGTGACCAAGTGATCATGGATCCTATTGAGGACAACCCTAGCAAGGAGCTTACCTAGCACTAAGAGCAGTGTTATCCTTCTGTAGTTGCTGCAATCCAGGCGATCACCCTTCCCTTTCCAGCTAGGAACAACAAGTCTGGTTTTCCAGTCAGTTGGGAATATACCAGTCTCCCAAATGGAAGCAAAGATTGCTTGCAATGCCAGGAGGACAGCATTACCACCAGCCTGGAGAAGTTCACACCAGATACCACTGATCCCTGCAGCCTTTCCTCCCCTCAGCTGGTTTACCACCTGTGCAATCTTAGTGAGATTGGGTGGTTCACAGCTAACACAGATACCACACAGATACAGTACCACAGAGGATCATCCCCAAGAACCGTGGACCCAGAAATATCCAAAGTCCTAGCTGGAGGATCAGCTTTGAACAACTGTTCAAAGTAGCCAGCCCAGTGGGTCACAACTGCAGTTTCATCCATAAGGACCGTTTCATCAGTCGCCCTGATTGCAACTCTCCGAGGAACAGATTTGGATGTGCATAATGCTTCGATTCCTCTGTAAGCAGGATGTGAATCGCCAAACCACAGATGGTGTGTCACTTGCTTACAGATTCCTCTAAGAAACGCCTCTTTATCTGCCCTCAGAGCCTTCGCAGTCGTCCTTCTTAGTTCCTGGTACAGATCAGAGTTGCCATTGAGCTGTGCACTGCGACTCCTCTCAAAGATTTCCAGGGTGCCCTGCAAGATGAAACACCTCCTCTGGGAACACCGGTAACAGCGTCCAGTGTGTCTTACAGTAAAACTAACAATGGGCTTCTTTCTATAGACGTCTTACTACATGTACTGGATCAGCAGAAGTTTCTGTTTCTGATGTGATACATCCAGATTTTTCAGCTACATTTGCATCTGTAATACTTGCCTCCATTTTCAGATCTGGTCTTCTCACATTATGCTGCTGGAGATTTTTCGTTTTAGGTGCCTGTGCAGATTAGCTGTGGAGCCATCCTTAACAGATAGCACAAAAGAAATTTTTGAAACAGTAATCCAAATTGCACTCCGTTGTCTGTCACCCATCTTGTTCTCCAAAACAGTACGGATTAGACTCTTGCTGTTTTAGTGACACAGAGGATCCAGTCCACACCTCCCACACACCAACAATCGAAATCTTTGTTTGCGAGTATGAACTTACTGTTGCAAAGTATCCAATATTGCTAATAGCACATTTGCAAAAATAAAGTCAAAATATATCAATATCATATACAAGTAGAGTTTTAATAAATTTATCAAAATTTAATTTTTGCATATTTTTTATGCACAAGTGTCTTGTGTTGAATTTTAATCTGGTTATTGTAGCCTACTAGCCTATAGCCTAATCAAATAATCAAATATTTTTATAGCCTAGATGTTGAAAGAAACACAAGATGTGAGTGCTTGTATATTTTATGACAAAATAAAATAGATTTCAGTTTTGGATTAAGCTAGCCTATAACCTTCATAAATAGAATAGGATAGGTACCTCTAGTATACTGTTAGCGTATGCTGCAGTTAAAATGCAGGCTAACAAAGTTGTATTGTGAGTCAGTCATTGTCCAGCAGTTTCCAGTAGATGGCCCTCTAATGTGTCCTCTAGTTAGTCAGTGAACTGAATTCCATGTACTATGTAATATGTGTCTGCAGTTTGTTCCACTGTTCGGTACACAAACTGAATCAGTGCTGAACTAAAGTAAGCACAAGTCTTTTGTCTGCGGTTCAAACTTGGAATGGTATTCCAGATCAGTAGGGACATGCTGGTTCATTCATTCAGTCAGTCAGTGTACTGAGACAGTAATAGTCACTCAATCAGAGTGAACTTTACAATGGGAGGTGGTTGGTGTCATCCACCAAGTCAGTCATTGGCTAGTTGTCGTAACCACCATTTTGCTGAAACAGTTTACTGATAGGCTGTTTCCTAAAGACACCATTTAAGTTAAGTTAAGTTGATAGCTCTGGAGAGCAGAATGTAATATAAAATGCAGCATGCATTGTGCATGCCTCTAAAAGATTTGTTTTTTAATGTCATTGTACCAGTAAGTTTGTTCAGAGACCAAGCCATGTACAAAAGAACTTGTTTGTTTGTTCATTGCATATCACTAACTTATACAGTACATTGTTATAGATTTTGTTATTATCTGATGCTGAATAAGTCATAATAGCAAATGTTTCTCTCATCCTTTCATTGATCCTTTCTTCTATTTTTCCAGAACTCTTAATGCTTCTTTTAAAAACTGTTAAAATATAATCTGAACTGGGTTAAAATAATAGAAAATAAATTGATGTTTTGTATATAATGTAAGTGTACTTTAGTTACTCTAATATATTATTCAACATCTGCTTAATATCATATAATTTAATCAAGCATGATTCACAAGCAAGGAAATGGAAGTGCTTATGGTACTGGAGGGCACTGCACCTACAACATATAATTAGTATTGTTAAAAAATGCTACTAAAGCTCTCAAATAACAATGACTGAGACCCACCTTGCTCACAGTTTCTCCTTCTGCAAGGGATGAACCTCTGAACACAAGTCCAAGAACCTGCCCCTGCCTGTATCACAGAAAACAGAACAAGTACAGCAAGTTCATATTATTGAACCTTTTAACCTTTATGACCTAGGTTACATTGGCAGAGTTCGAACACAACAAGTCAGTTTCACTGAACCAATACCCAAACTTTATACTAGATCTAAACTTCATATTCATTTGCAGACAAACCAGGTATATGCCTAAATGTAAGATAAAATAATAGATCAAAAAATGCAACCTGAATGATTCAAATTAAAGTTGCACAGCTGGCTTTGCATCAGGTGGCTAATTAGCTTTGGGTTACTACAGTATTTGTTTGCTTGCCCTTCTCCTCTTGTAAAGGGGGCTCTCAATGCTAGTTGTGATATATCATGATAATGATTTTTAATTGTTTTACTCTATAGGCCTATAGATAGGCTTGGTGGCTGATAGCAATAGTTTTTATTAATCAATATCGGACAACTGATATTGTGGAAAAAGAAGGCAGTCACAGAGCCCGGATGAGAATGCAGAATGTTTACTTATTTACCATGCATAAATGTCACAGTCCATGGACTGACCAATCAATTAAGCAATTTTTTTTAATACTTTTCTATTACCATAACCTCAACTAATACATCACGTCATCTAACTCTTAATATGCATGATACACAGAACTTTATTATTCCATCCAATCAACTAGTGCCACCAGTATTTTCTGACTCATTGTGACTCCCCCATTTACGTGAACACTGCCTCACTAATAGGGGAGTTTTGTGGATTGTCTTATTGATCTTACCTCTGCTTCAAAGAAGGGGTGTTTGGGCTTTCCCATTAGTTTATCTTCACTTTCTAGGCCAGTGTTCGCTATTCATTTACCTCATTCTAACCTTGGAAATTCAAATTGCTGGTTTCTCTAAGGTGAGGCAGACCTCAAAAACACAAGCTTTAAGCTAGGTTTAGTTAAGCTTTAAGTTACCTTCAACTCTCTTCCTTATGTTTTAATAATTCATTGTTAAGTATATATTGTAATAATTTGTGAATGATTATATTGCCCCCTTTGGGACTTCTTAAATTGCTGTTGGGAGCATGTGCTGATAGTGTGTTGTTGTACCCACCACACGACAAACCACTTGGAGTGGGACCCAAGTGCAGCAGGTGACACCTCAACACTACACTGGAACAGTGCAAGTTTTTTTATAGTGGCTGGATGAACATTAATGACATACCCAAAACAAAGCAATTGCAGGTTAAGGACCTTGGTTAAGTGCCCAGTAAAGTAGAGTCACTTCTGGCATTTATGGGATTTGAACCGGCAACCTTCCAATTGCTGGCACAAATCCTTAGCCTCAGAGCCACCACTCCACCCATAAAGTCCCATTTAAACTGTAGGGTCTAGTTTTCTGTTTTAACTCTATTTCTAATCTGTATAAAACATGTGTGTATACTAAATATTTCCCCCATTTGGGGCTAAGGAGAAGTTAAAGATCCCCGGTTAGCTGAATTTGGGGAATAACAGAAGTCAGTGTAAATCATTAATATCTAAGATAATCACATAAATCAGTAAAATCAATAAAAGTGAACATGTAAAATCAAAGTCAAACAATAACATAAATCTTTTTTATCTGACTATATTGACATTACATGCTTTCTTGTATAAATCTCAGATTTGTGTCCCATGACCTCATAACTTCTAAGTATGATGATAAAACATTGTCAACAACTACTTGACCAAAGTCATATTTTCCTGTGTTTTAAATAACAATTGGACATGAACTACACAAGTATTTACTTAAAAAACTTTAGAGTTATTAGTTTATGTTGCCAATGATATATACAACAATGAACAGAGATAGATAGATAGATAGATAGATAGATAGATACTTTATTAATCCCAAGGGGAAATTCACATAATCCAGCAGCAGTATACTGATACAAAGAAACAATATTAAATTAAATAGTAATAAAAATGAAAAGAATTAAAATAAAATTAATGTTCGCATTTACTCCCCCGGGTGGAATTGAAGAGTCTCATAGTGTGGGGGAAGGAACGATCTCCTCAGTCTGTCAGTGGAGCAGGACAGTGACAAAAGTCTTTCACTGAAGCTACTCCTCTGTCTGGAGATGACACTGTTAAGTGGATGCAGTGGATTCTTCATGATTGACAGGAGTTTGCTTAGTGCCCGTCGCTCTGCCACAGATGTTAAACTGTCCAACTTTAATCCTACAATGGAGTCCTTAATACACACCTTGCTCAGATTCCCATTTTCAAATTCACAAAGTCACCCTGTTCTGCATCCAGCTGTGGTCTATACAAAGCTATTCTATTAAAAGCAATCGGTTAACTTGCTGAAAGTAGGTGTCATTCTTCCCTTTGGAAGACGTCCGCACTATCCTCACTAATGCAAGCCACTGGCTCATTTGTTTAAATTGCAAGAGCCACACCCAAGCTTCTATACCGATGTTAAAATCTTCCGCAACCAACTGGGATCTTCAGCTTATATTTTGGCTTTTCAATTCACAAATGGCTTCTGTTTCTGTTGTGTCCAATTATTCCATTTGGCTATTTTCCGTATTATTTTAGGCCCAAGAAGCCATAATATTGTTTGTCCTGTATTGCCATCAACTATTTCTGTCTCTATGGCACTAAGTATCCCAACTTCATTTCTTTTATACCTTATTCTACAAACTTTAAAATGTTTGTATTATACATTGTATCTAATTTAGCATGTTTAATTCTAACACCCAATTTCAAACAATTTGTGTCCTGTTTTTTCTAGTCCTAATGTAAAAATCCTAATACATTAATTTTAACATTTGTTCCATCTTTCTGCATCAATATTCCTCTCAATTAACAAATTTCCCTTAAGGTTAAATTCTAATATCAATAACCCATGATTGCTTAAATTGGACTGGCTTTAACTGGTAATATTACGACTGCTAATCATGTATTAGATTCTGATTAACTCCAAATTATAGACAAACATTTATCACTAAAGGTAACTTGTCTTGTCTCACCAAGTATCAATAGATTAAAAAAAAAATCCAAAATATTTACTGTTACATATTACTTTTACTTTAAGTGCTGACCATGTTATGCTAATCACATTTTCTAAACTGTTCAAATATATTATTTCAGTTGCTATACAGGTTAAACCCATAATAATCTTGCAGTATTTCCATTAGTAAAACATTAGTTACAAATATTCAGTAAATACACATTGCTTATGAAAAGAGTTCATTTGCCTCTTCCTGTATCAGCGATTACTCCACGGTTCAAATCCTCTTTTAAAAATGTTGCTGCAGGAAAACAGATATTAGCTTGTGACAAAATTCCTTTTATAATGGGAATACTGTATATAATAAATTGTGAATTTTCCCTTGGGATTAAAAAAGTTCATGTAATCTAACCTAATCAGGTTTTAGGGTCCAATACCCCAAAGCAAAGGATATTAATATCTGGAAGTCTGTCTATGATTTAGAACCCACAATGATCTTTCGGTGTCAACAGTTACCAGCACAGCTATTGGCAGCAGGGACCCGTGATCCTTTTAACTGGGACTTGAGTATGTTGTCCAGTAGTTAATTGGTCGATGGTCAGGTCATTCCTCCTTGATCCCCTCTCTGGTATGGTTTTTTCTCCTTGGAGTCAGATGATTCATTTGTCTGCAGACCTTCGTCACGGCCCCATCTCCAGGTTCAGATTCAAGTGCTGTTATTTCTGATGTGCTATGAAAAGCACCTTTTACCTTTAGGTGTAAAGAGTTTTGCCCAATGTTAGTCAGTGTTGCAATACTTCATCTGTAATTACTAAAAGTTAGCTGTCGATCCCAAAAATAATGTCTCATCAGGTGTTAGGCTGGGTGTACCCCTTATCAACAATAATGCTAGCAGTAAAACAAATGGTCATCCTTAAATGAAAAATTTTCCTTTATTGTTGTATCCAGTTTGGCTGTGTTGTAAATTCCAAAATCACGTCAATCTTAATATACCAAGGGAAAAAACATTCAGTTATTTCACAATATTCAAACTATTGGCACATACCGTTTGTTGTTATGAAAATAGCTTTATAAGCTAAAATGAATTTGCTGTAATCACAAATCCCCCCTTTATTGACACCTGTGTCAGTTTTGCTATATATGTACATTTTAGAGGGACTTTTGAGCGAGAGGATATCAGTCTGTGAAAAATCCTGAGACCATTGGAAACAACAACAAAAGAAAAGAGAATGCATGATTGTGTGGGGGTTATTAGTTAAACAGCCATATTCTATGGTGGTTCCTGTAGAAAAAATAAGAACATTCTAGTTGATTATTCTAAACTACACATTTATTTGTCTCTATTTCCACTGTACTGTACCATTCCCCTAAATGGATGGCAATATAACACCAGTGTCCTCCATTGAACATCTCTCAGTCAACATAGCAGGCAGAAATCAAGAAAGAATTCCACACTCTGGACTGGTAAATTCATAATTATTTTAGAAATTAGTTCAAAATAAATTAGAACAGTTAGGCTCCACATTCCCTGACCAGGTGTGGCTCCTACTTACATCCAGTGCTGCTGGCATAGGCTCTAGTTCCCCTGAATTAAAGTAAACAGATGTGTGTTATGTTATATTTAACAGAATGAAAACACCTGTCAAAAGTGAACATGTTCCAGTTCACACATTTTCAGTCGAGATAATTTATAACAAAAAGTTTAAATGATTAATTGTCAAACAAAACAATTCTTTTTAAGTGGAGTGTGGTACACAGCACTGCATATACTGTGCTGTAGCTTATAAATACATGACATTTTTAAGTAAAGTTTTGCAGCAAACAAACTGACAAACAATACTTTTGCATCCTTTGCATTTATTTTGACAGATGCAGTTTTCTTCATTTGCCTAGGGATGTTATTCTTATGTAAATTTAAGTAATTTTTCATTTTCAATTCACCTCGAAGCAGGGGAAAATAAGATGATCATAAATACATTTAATATTCATGCCTTAATAAATTAATAACACATTGATCATAAAAATATTCTGGGGTGAGAACATTTCTAATTTATTTTTTTGTGCTTTTAACAAACAGAAACACTATACTGTACCGTGAATTTAATGTAAACGTTAATTTTTATAAGTCATTTTTTTCAGTTCCAACCAAGATTGCTGATTGTTTCTTCTATATTCTATCAGTGCAAGTGTAAAGTAAGCTTTATTTAATATAGCATTTTTCAGAGTATAAAATATTGCATCATTTACTTTATGCACTCAAGATGATTGAAAGGTGTCTTTGTATCTTTATCATTAGTTATTAAAAAAAACTTTGACAACCTGAATGTTTTGCATTTCCCACCGTGTAAGAAAAGTACATTTCAGATTTTGAACATATTTTACAGAGATTTGAAAGAATTTAACTGGCACGCTAAGGCTACTTTATAAGAATAGAGATCCTTGCTGCCAGTCACACTTGACAAGCTTTGATGTGAAAGGATATGTAGTTATACCCCATGCAGTTTCCACCGAGTCTGAAATGCAGACACATGGATGGAAGAATTAAATTCAAGCTGTGAACAGACATACAGTCAGTAAAGGTGCTGTATCACATGATCAAAATCCATTGTTTACTTCTTTCAAGTACACATTTTGTTTTAATTATTTTGAGAGCAACTCAAAAATGTAAAAAGGACAACTGAATATAAATCATTAAAACTCCAATTTATCACAATGTTCCATTTTTGTAGTGATTGTGATCTTTCAAGGACGTGTGGATATTTAATACGTGTGAAGCAGCTTTGAAAAATACATTTTGACAGCAATAAGGACGCATAAGGGGGCCAGATTCAATGTTCAGTTGACTAAATTGGTTATGCAATGAATTAGTGACGATTTCATTGGTGTTTCAAGGCCAAAAATGCAGAATATGGGAATTTCTTTCTGCACAGCAAAATAAAACATTTTCCTGTTCTAAGCAGTTCCCACTTTTATTTCTATTCATATGCAGCATACTAAAATAAAATGATGAATGTGCAATTGGGCTTTGTCAATGAAGCTGTATTGCATGTTTTATTTAAAAGACAAACAAATGCAAATACTAATACCTTAATATTGTCAATATTCATTTAATAACAAGAGCAATGAGATCATCCATTATCAACCATTTTTTAAAATTGTGATAACAGAATCAATTTTGCATGTTACTTATATAACTTTTTCAGAAAATTACATATTTTTGGCCATTCTGATAATTTTGTAATTAATATACAATTCAAGTTACCATTTCACCTAAGGTCTTTTGCTTCTAGTGATTGTGATAGTGGTAGCAACCAGAGACATACTTGATGGATTGTTGTGGGAGCTTCTGTACACTGCTGATCTTGTATTGATGGCAAAAAGTGAAGTGGAAATGAAGAAAAAGAAACTGAAATGGAAAACTAGTTTGTAAGCAAAAACCCAAGATATAAATGTAGGAAATGGATGCAAAAGGAAATATATTAGGGGCAGCAGGTGCAACCATGTTTTGTAGAAAGTGTGTAAGAAAAGTGCTGAATGCTGATAATAAGTGTACTGTATATTACGATATTGGTAATGGAGTTGTTCTGGAGACTGTACGAAAGTTCTACTACTTAGGTGACCTGCTGAGTTCAGATGGAAATGTGGCCATAGCAGTGAGAGCCAGGGTAAGAGGTTCATAGAAGAAATCCTGTGAGTAGTCATCTGTTCCAGCTTCTAAAGGAATGGGCCTAGAATTTAGGATAAAATTTATGAAAGCTGCATGAGAAGAAGAGTTCTCTAATTATCTATGTGAGTGAAACATGGTAGAAAAAATCATAACATGAAGCAAAGCTTTAATGAACAGAGAGGATAATGATCAGATGAATTTGTGGATTGTTACAGAGTGAGAGAAAGGTGAAGGGTGAAGTGCTTGGTATGAAGGTGTTATACTAAGGGAAAACAGACCATGGTGGCCTGGATATTGGCATGAAAGTCATTGGATGATTTTGTGCACTAAGATGGAGGTGACTGTTAAATGTGATGATGATTATGATGGTGGTGATGATGATAAGGAGTTAAAGCTTTTGAAACTCTGAAGATGGGATGGCTGACTGGTAGATACAAGGACACACACACTTCAACAATTTGGGCAAGAATATAATTAATAAGCTGGTTAGGGCTTGCAGATGATTCCAATCTAGGTGGTATGGGCAGACGATGTAGAAGCAAGCAAATTGTTACAGAGAGGCTTGGGAAGAGTACAGACTTGGTCAGATTTATGGATGATGAAAAGCAAATGTTTGGTTTGAATATACAATGGGTGGTGTAAAACTTGAAAGTACACTGTAAGGACTTCAGAGTCATAGTGGATTCATCACTATCTACATCCGGACAGTGTATAGAAGTGATCCTAGCTGGATGTTAGGTTATATAGAACAATGTTAGAAGTATCAACTCACATGCAGAACCATTGGTGAAGGGCTTAAGCATTTCACTCTTATATTGCTCCTGTGTAGTATAATTATCTCCTGTACCGTCATCAGTCCACACCTTGAACCTGTCCCAGTCATTCAATACATAAGACACAATGTTCCTCCGGATATCAAGAGTGAGCCTGATATGGCCGTGCAATATGTAACAAAGAGATTGGAAAAGGTAGGGGGTATCTCCGGGCATGGAAACCACTCGGTAAGTGATAGTTCTTTGATCGATAGTGATCATCTCGATAGACATGGTAATGGGGGTTGGAATGATAAAGGAAATGACAGTAACTATAATTGTAATAAACAAACAATAAAACAGCGGAGAAGCCGTGGATTAAATAAAAAGGCTGTAGTTATCAGTAGGGAGACGTGAATCCCGTGGTGAAGCAAGGAAGGGAATGTAGAGACTGGAGCGACGGACGGCCTTATATAGGCAGGCAGCCAACAACGTGGGAGGCGTTGGGATGGGGACCCAACGCCTCACACAGTGACCGCGATGCAGGCTATGAACGTATATATGTACGTAAGTAGGATTCAGTTAGCGTTGGGAACCCGTGTACCAAATTTCTTGAAGATGGGCCCATAAGTAACAAAGACTGTTGGAAAGTTCAATATGGCGGCCGACAGTGGCATCATACTATTGAAATAAGTAAGTACATCGGTTTCGGTTAGTGCAAGGAAGCCGCCTACCAAATTTCGAGAAGACGGGGCCATAAATAAGAAAGTTCAACATGGCGGACGTTGTTGACCGTTATGACCATTACGCATAGAATTTCGAAATCAAACCTGCTTAACTTTTGTAAGTAAGCTGTAAGGAATAAGCCTGCCAAATTTCAGCTTTCTACCTACATGGGAAGTTGGAGAATTAGTGATGAGTCAGTCAGTCAATCAGTCAGTGAGGGATTTGCCTTTTATTATTATAGATTAGAGAGGCCTCATCTGGAGTACTCTGTACAGTTTTTGTCTCCATTTACAAAAAAAGACATAGTGACACCCAAGAAAGTCCAGAGGAGAGCAACTAGACTGATTCTGGAACTAAAAGGTATGCACTATGAGGAGAAATTGAAGGAGCTGAACCTTTTAAGTTTAAGCAAACACACTTTAAGAGGTAGTTTTGAAAATTATGAAAGAAATTATTACTGTGGATCCCAGCTATTACCTAAAAAATTTTGCAGAAATGTTAGAAAGTTTTCTTCATGCAAAGAACCCATAGACACATGGAGTAAATTACCAAGTAGTGTGGTGGAGCTGTTAAGTGTCCTTTTTTGGACAACCTTGGTGAATATGATAAATTAGTTTATTGGGCTCAATGTCCCGTTCTCGTCACAATTGTTCTAATGTTCTCATTTTTAAATGCACTGTGAACAGAGAGTTCATATTCTCTAAAATAGTCTGAAAAATATTTTCATTAGATTATCAAAATCTACAGACATAAATACTGTACTAAAATAGTGCAGATCTATATGATTTAAAGCCTTTTTTTGAGTCTCTTTCTTAGTATAATTTCCTGGATATCCAGTAAATATTGTGTTGTATGGCCCTTGGCTCATGCAATTTAAAAAAGCACTCTGTGTATATTTTCTCAGTTATATAGGTTTAAATTAAACACAACACTCATTGTCTAGTAGGATTTAGCAGAGCATCTGCATGCCAAGGTTCATTAAAAATAATTCAAGCACAGTGGTTAGGCAGAGATTGACCTAGTTAAGAGACTCTTCTGGACAACATAATTTACAGGTTTAAAACAACATCCTGACACACTTTGTGACTTTAATTAAGTGACCTTACTTGACTGATGTTATATTATAAAAATATCCATTGTTTGATTTGTAAACTCACTTCAGTCAGTATCAAAGTATCACAGGGACCAAAGCATGTGCCAATAGCTTAGAGCACAAGGAAGAACCCAGTCTTAAACAGTACACTACGATTATATAAATATGCACTTAAAAATGTAATATATTCTGGACGTTAAGTCCTCTGGGGTGGGCATTATTTTATTTTAAAATATGTTTTTTCTGCCCTTCACTTGTTGCTACCAGGACCCCAAAAGTAAAGAAAAGGAAACATGAAAAGACAGATGGTTTAAGGTTTACTTTTAAAACAAACTCACCAGTGTTTTTATTATTTATTTATTTATTTATTATGACTGATTAGGAGTAGGCTTTAATAAAGCTTAGGTAATGATATGGGGTTATCATATTTAGTATCTCCAGGCTATTATGCATCATTAGGGATAATTAAGTTTAATCCACAATGAAATAAGTCTAAAAATGTAATACTTTGTCTCTTTCTTTTATACTAGACTTGTTGAACTGGTTGAACTGATGTGAATCACACAAAAACTAACTAGTTAGTATTTTGATATGAAGGCAAGTGGTACAATCACGCATAGGCTTTGCATTTTTAGTTGTTCATTTTATTTATTAAACCTGCAGATTTTTATAATTCACTGTTTAGTTTGCAATTAAGTGAACCATTTTTTGCATTTTTTTTCTGTTAGCTACATTTAATTTTTTGACGGTTATTGATAGTGCCGTGCATATATATCGTCTAACTACAAAAATAGTCCAAGAAACATGGTAATAAGTCTGATGCCAGGCCCACTGGCATATTCATAAAGCAAATTCAAATAGAAACTTGACAGATGCCTACTTTGCCATTTACTGAATGCTGTCCTTGGGTATATTTTGGCACTAAATGTAGACACTGAACAATTATGAGTAGGAAAATGAAAACAAAGTGACATTTCATTACAAAAGAAATCACATGCCAATCACGTTAGCCCACTTTCACTTCACGTAATGTATGCAAATAAAGCAAGCTGCTGCATAATGAGTCTCGTTGTTTCCAATTAATATTCCATTGTATTTGTGTACGTTAACCACAAAATACACTGAAAAAACGTCACTTTTAGAAAAAAGTAACACTACTGTGTAAATAGCATACAAGTCTAATGTGTCAAGTCTTTATCTCATTTGGGTTTGACGCAGAACTCTGTACATCACTTTAAGTTGTGTTGTGTTAAGTAGCCTTGAATGCTTTTAATCTCATACATGTCTTTAATTTTTAAAGTTAATTTTAAAAATAAGTTGGAATAGCTTTCCTTTGACATACACCATCCCCCTTTAGCATAACAATTTAGAGTTATTCATTTATAATGACCTTCTCACTCACTTACCAAATCTGAATCCAATTGAGCTTTTCTGTTGATTCTTGACGAAATCCATAACAACTCATGACTATCCTTTGGAAAAATGGCTTTACATCCCTCTTGCATAATTCCAGATGATGTTTCATTATATTTCACCCCAGTACATATAAGCTGTTCAAGTCACATGTAATCCAATTTTTCTGAATTAACTGTACTTAATGGAGACTGCCTCTGTATGGATGTCTGTATTTCTAAGCATATATGCATACACAGGCACATCTATGTACAGTGCAAAAGTATTCATATCCATTTAAATTAGAGGTAGAACTACATAGGTAATTACATTTGTTGTTCCAGTCAACCAAGTTATTGGAAATTGCTATCGTTAAGAAGAAACCATTTAACCACAGCAAATATCATAAAGGCAAAAACTAAAAACCCAATAGCTTAAAATTTAGTAAAGTTAACTTTTGGAGTAATAACAGCTTTAAAAGTTTTGGGAAGGATATCTGCCATTAGTTAAAAGTGATGTTGCCCATGTTCTAGCTTGCTGAAGTTTCTAAGACAGCCATTTTCAAATTATGCAACATAGTCTTAATGATCTATAGTCAGGTCTTTGAGTGGGCTTTCACTGTCAAACTATTAGAATGTTGCTTGGCTCTTCTGCTTGGTATCATCCTATTTTCAGATATTATACCACTATGACACATCCATTTAATTTCTGGTAGACTGGCCAGACCCTACTGGTGAGAAAATTATATAGGAAAAAATATATTGTGAATTGTTGTGTTTGCTAAAAGTGGCCTTGTTCTGATCCTTTTCCCAATTCCAGTATTTCTTTCATTTTGGCTACTTTATAGTGCTCTTCTCTGGATTGACTTTCCACTGTTTCTATACTGTGAATTATTTCCCTCTTCTTGGATTTAATAACATTCTCACTTTCTTGCTTTAACTCTCACTAGTTAAACCTTCTTTGTTCTGTTCCTTGATTCCAAGAGTAAGTCCAACTGTTGTCAACTAGTGCATCCAGTATAAAAACTTGAAAAAGATCACAATTGGAATATAAAGGTGAAGGGGTTTTTCCACAAAATGAAAAGACTAAAAGCAAAACAGAAGTAGTTTGAACAGCTCTCTAGTCTCATTTCAGACTTTTGTGACTTGCTGTTTGACTAAATAATATAATTAGTTGCAGATATTTGGGAGCTTAAGAAAAAGAATTATAATGAGAAAATATCTCAGAAATTAATCACTAAGGGGTTTACGTTTGTTGGACCAGATATACAGTATATCAGTCAGATTATTTGACTATGGCAAAGGTGGGGTTCGACATACGAACTCATTCCAAAATTTCAGTGACAGTTCCAATGACTCTTATTTGTTGTTAATTATTGGCATTAATTGACTCAGAAGTAACTGACAACATTGTGAGTACTGCTGAATGCTTTAGAAATCTGTCTACCCAATTAAACATAATGTCTTGTGCATTGTGGATTGATGGTAATCCAATTGGTTATGCAGTTTTGGAATTTATTTCTTTGTCATTAGATGTATAGAGTAAGGCATTACATTAAGAAAACATGTTTTTTTGTAATTACTTCACCCATTCAATGTAAATTTTAGGGTTCCCCTGGCTGCAACATGTAAATGTCACAGTGTAGCCCATATTGTAACCAATATTACAATGCACCAGCATTCCTATGATTATCATTATTTCCAGGATGTTTTTAGCAAGCAGAAATATTTAATACTGCCTCCTCACAGAAAATAAGATTTTCCTATTGATTTATTACCTGGTGATTCCTAAAGGCAAGGTGTATACCTTATTTAGACCTGAGAGTGAGGTAATGGAGGAGTTAGAAAATGGGATTATAGTTCCCTCTAATGTGTGATTCTATTTTGTCATGAAGATGAAGGAAGAAAATGGTCCACATCTTTGTGTTGATTACAGAGAATTAAATGAAATAATAATAAAGAATAACTGTGAAATTCCCCTTATTCTTGCATTACTCCATCAGGTAATGATATCAGATACATTTACAATATTGGATTTGCAGTTTGCTCTGCATTGCAGAGGGGGATGAGTGGAAAATTCCAATAAAATATAATTTTTTGAGTATCTTTAAGAGTAACAACAAAAGGTTGCTCGAGTTTCCTTCGCTTATATCTTCAGTACCGAGTGTATCAGAATATTCACAAAGGTTAAAAATGACCTGGGAGCTAGTACAAGAGAAATTTAAGGTGGTGGATATATTGCACTTTACAAGATTTAGAAAAGGGTTGGCCCAGTGATACAATTATGGTCTTATGGCCCATTTTAGAATTCACCCCAAATTTCAGGTATCCTGGTTGAAATCAGTTTATAGTAGTACTTATTAAAGACCTAGACATGCTCCTTCCCCAGTTCAAGTGGAGCAAAGAGTCTGAACTTCAAAAGATAGTTGATTCTCAACGACTTGGTACCCATGGGGAATATTTAATACATAGGAGAGGTTATGGTCCCAGGGACTGGGTTGGGGTATGGGTGCTATCATGATCTGGCTTTTGTTTTTATTTTTTATAGTTCCTATTTGGCCTCTACAAATAATTGAAACATTGTTTTTTTGGTGTTGGAATCAAGAAATCCAGTTGTCACATTTTTTGTTGAATTAAATGTGCTTTTGAAAATGTTGAAAACAAATTACCTTCTCCAGTGGCACCATTTTGTTTTTGCTATGCGTTGCTTCCATTTTGTGTCCTGTGTTAGCTTGGTTGCCATGCATTTGTTAAGCAGGGTGACAAGGTTTGTGTGATGTGTGACATCATTACTGCAACAGTATAAAAGTTAGTGTCATGAACTTCCTACTTGTTCAAGTTTGCAGACACAACCTAAAAAAAGTGAATTTTCGTGTGTGCTAAAAGTGTTCTTGTTATGACCCTTTTCTGTCCCTGATCTCAAATGATGTTTTCTTGTTTGCTCACGTATACTGTTCTTTTCTGACTTGACCATACCCCATTTCTGTATTACAAATCCTGTCTCGCTCCTCTGATTTGATAACAGTCTTACTGTCTGGTTTTTACTTTTTCTTGCTAACCCCTTCTTCAGTCTGTCTTAGAATTTCAAGTATATATCAACCTATAATCACTATAATGCAGTCATTACAGCTATAAGCATTAAGTGTTTTTTTGGTCCTAGGCAGTATTAGAAAAGTATTAGAACTTTATAAAAAGTGCAGTCTTGGTCTTATCTGAATTCAAAGACCTTCCCCAAAAGTTAACTGATTTTCTCTTCATTTATAGCAAGTTTCTAGGTGATGTTTAAGGTGATTTCTTTAGTAACATTTTTTTTTGCAAGTCTCCCAAACAAACCAGTGTTATTCAAGGTTCTTTATTCCTAGTCACTGAATTTTTTAGGTTTTTCAAGGTAATTATTGCCAATGGATTTACAAACAAGTTTACCATGAGGTAAAGCTCACTCTTCTTACTTTATTCCATGTATTTTTAATAGCCCTTATTATTAAAATGACACTGTTTCTTTTTTTTTTTGTAACAGATGGAGGTCCAGACTTCTGTCACTACACTAAATGTCGTTAACGAGTTTAAAAAGCAAATTTATCCTGAACTGGCATCTGAGAGAAATAAACATAAGGATGAAGCTGTTAACAAAGGGCCACCAATAAAAAAAAATTTTTCCACACAGTTGATGAATAGAAAAGCAGAGGTAAATGACACCATTATCATCTTACAGATTTATCTTATATACTGTATGTGTTATTTTAGTTTTTTGCATGTTACATTCAAGAATTCAAAAATATGTTGATGGTATATTTTGTGCTGTGGTTTTATAGTTTTTAATCACTATATGTTATTATTGATGTAATTCATCCAACTCAAAAATACTTATTTAAAGTGTCTTAAATGGCCCTGTTAATATGCAGAATTAATATATATACTGCTCAAAAAATTAAAGGAACAGTTTGAAAACACATCAGATCTCAATGGGAAAGAAAATCATGCTGGATATCTATACTGATATAGACTGGGTTTATGTGTTAGGAATGAAAGGATGCCACATCATTTGATGGAAATGAAAATTATTGACCTACAGAGGGTTGAATTTAATGACACCCCAAAAAAAAGTGAAAAAATGATGCGGCAGGCTAGTCCATTTTGCATAAATTTCATTGCAGCAACTCAAAATCGTACTCAGTAGTTTGTACGGCCCCCACATGCTTGTATGCATGCCTGACAACGTCTGGGCATGCTCTTAATGAGACAACGGATGGTGTCTTTGGAGGATCTCCTCCCAGATCTGTACCAGGGCATCACTGAGCTCCTAGACAGTATAAGGTGCAACCTGGCAGCATCGGATGGAACGAAACATAATGTCACAAGAAGTGTTCTATTGAATTTAAGTCAAGGGGAACAGTCAATGGTATCAATTCCTTCATCCTCCAGCAACTGCCTGCATACTCTTGCCACATGAGTCCAGGCATTGTCGTGCACCAGGAGGAACCCAGAATCCACTGCACCAGCACAGGGTCTGACAACGGGTCCAAGGATTTCATCCCGATACCTAATGGCAGTCAAGGTGCCGTGGTCTAGCCTGTAGAAGTCTGTGCGTCCCTGCATGGGTAAACCTCCTCGGACCATCACTGACCCACAACCAAATCGGTTGCGCTGAACAATGTTACAGGCAGCTTAATGTTCTCCAAGGCTTCTCCAGACCCTTTCACGTCTGTCACATGTTCTCAGGAGGAATCTGCTCTAATCTGTGAAAAGCACAGGGCACCAGTGGTGGACCTGCCAATTCTGTTATTCTATGGCAAATACCAATCAAGCTCCACGGTGCCAGGGAGTGAGCACAGGGCCCACTTGAGGACATCAGGACATCAGGCCACCCTCATGAAGTCTGTTTCTGATTGTTTGGTCAGACATATTCATACCAGTGGCCTGCTGGAGGTCATTTTATAGGGCTCTGGCAGTGCTCATCCTGTTCCTCCTTGTCCAAATCACCAGATACCAGTCCTGCTGCTGGGTTAAGGACCTTCTATGGCCCTGTCTAGCTCTCCTAGAGTAACTGCCTATCTCCTGGAATCTCCTCCATGCCCTTGAGACTATGCTGGGAGACACAGCTAAACCTTCTGGCAATAGCACGTACTGATGTGCCATCCTGGAGAAGTTGGACTACCTGTGCAACCTCTGTAGGGTCCAGGTATCGTCTCATGCTACCAGTAGTGACACTGACCATAGCCAAATGAAAAACTAGTGAAAAAATTAGTCAGAAAAGATGATGAGGGAAAATGTCAGTGGCCTCCACCTGTTCAACCACTCCTGTCTTGAGGGCCGTCTCATTGTTGCTCCTCTAGTGCACCTGTTGTTAATTTCATTAACACCACAGCAGCTGAAACTGATTAACAACCCCTCTGCTACTTAATTGACTAGATCAGTATCCCAGAAGTTTCAGTGACTTGATGCTAAACTCTAAACGTGTTCGTTTAATTTCCAGTATATTTTTCGGATTCATAACTGGTAAAATTATACAGACGAATGTGTAAGATACTTACTTAAAAATCATAACAGACTAAAAGTTGTTTGTATCAGCTCAAAGACTCCAAGGCCAGGAACCTTGGCCACCTGCATCAGGGGCAAAACAGAAACAAGTACTGGGCAAGACAGCAGTCCATTACAGTGCCCACTTATGCACACGCTCATACCCCCTCTGGGCCATTTTGGAATCCTTCAGCCTGACATTTATTAGATTTGGAATCACATCAACTTACCTGAATCATATTTTGTATTTGTGCTTTTAGAAATATGCATGTTTCTGACTATCAACTGATTACACTAGGAAATGTAGCAAAACCTGCACTGCTCTGCAGTTTCAATAGTGAGCAGTACTTTTAAATGAGGAGTGACAGAAGAGATGTAATGGCATTCATGAGAGCTGAAGTCAGATAGGCAATAAAAAAGGCAGCAGCTGGTGTAAATGCCAGTACACTTTTATTGTAAAAGCACCTGGCCAAAATCATCTGAAGACCAGTCACATAATTATTTAATTTGTAATTTGATCCACAAATAGGCTGTTACTGATGGGGCATATATTGTTTTATTTAAATTAAGTATGCAGAAAAGCTAAACAAAGATATCAAATCATTTTTGAATATTATTATTGTCACTTCAACATTTGAATTTTATTAAATTTGACAAGGGTTGAATTACCTTAGTCAAAAATGGCAATAGATTTCTTGACTGCCTTGACAGGATGGTTGTGCACTGATTACAGTTACTGACTCAAAGGCTTAATTTCTGCCCAGATTGCAATCCATGTGAAATCTGCATGTTCTCCACATTTATGTATGGGTATTTTACTGGGTAGTCATCATGATTGTGTGTATCAGAGAGAGAGAGAAAGAGTGTGCCCTAGAATGTGCTAGTATCTTTTCCCTTGTTGATTTCTCCCGGACTGACTCCAGCTCACTGTGAATGTCTTCACAATTGGATTAAGTGCACTTAATAAATTACCATTTTTTACCTGATTATCATGATCTTTCAGTATTGTCTCGTAGCATGTCGGTTTGATTCCTGGCCTAATTGCTGCAGATGGATTTTCTTTTGGTATTCCTGTTGCCATCTATCTCTAAATTTGCTTAGCATAAATAAGTTTGAATTACCCTGTGTTGAAGTGACACCCTATCCAGAGTGTTTTTAAAGCCTTTGTGCATCAACTCTGTAGTCTCTTCCGACTCTTGAAATTTATAATAGGGAAAGGTTGCTTCTGAAGGTGGATGGATTTTATGTTAGCCCTGGAATGAAATGCCTCATTATTTTTACACTGATAAACTGAGGCTACATCTTTTATACACAAGTAAAAGTTGATAATGGGTAAAAAAAGGCAGATTTTAGTAATAGCATTTGTATTAAATTGTATCCATGTACCTTATATGGAACTAGACATTAAGCCCGTTAAAATAACGGGTGCTAGAACAGTAGTGCATAAACATTTGTATGAACAGTCTATATTAAATGACAAGGGACCTTGTATGTGACTGTAATATGTGTCACTGTATTGTGTGCCTTTAATTTTCTCTCTCAGTAATACTGGTTTGTATTTCCGTGAAATGCCTGTAATTTTGTCTGACAGTAATACAGTGGAACCTCGGTTCACGACCATAACCCGTTCCAGACCGTATGAACTGTATGTAAATAATTTTTTTTTTTAGTTTTTAAGCACAGATATAGTTAACTATACCATAGAAAGCACAGCGTAATAGTAAACTAAATGTAAAAACATTGACTAACACTAAGAAAACCTTGAACAACAGAGAAAACTAACACTGCAAGAATTTGCGCTATAGCCTTATGACCCGCTCGCTAAAAACTCTTTTTTTAATGAGTTTTAAGCACAGGGGAAGAAATGAACATTTGAAAAATCTGTAATTTAATAAACAACCAAGAAAAGTAACATTGCAACAATGCACACGCGCGCCTGTATGTGTGTCTCTCTCTTGTGCGCCTTTGTGTGTGTCTCTCACGTGTGTGTCTCTTAAGCGCACGCCTCTGTGTCTATGTGTGTGTCTGTCTGTCTCTCACCTGTGTGTGTGTGTGTGTGTGTGTGTGTGTGTGTGTCTGTCTGTCTGTCTGTCTGTCTGTCGCGCGTGCCTGTTTGTCTCGCGTGTGCGTGTGCGTGTGTGTGTGACTTGTGTGTGTGTGACGCGCGTGCGCCTGTGTGTGTGTGAGTGTGACTCGCGCGCCTATGTGTGTGTCTGTCTCTCTCTGCACAGGGAATGCACAGGAAGAGACTGAACACGTGCTGTGTGGCCCCGCGCATGCACACTTCTCCAGAAGATGCACACACACTGACTGTGCGCGCCTGTGTGTGTGTGTGACTCGCACGCGCCTGTGTGTGTGTGTGCGTGACTCGTGCGGGCCTGTGTGTCTGTGTGACTCGTGCGCGCCTGTATGTGTATCTCTCTCCACAGGGAATGCACAGGAAGAGACTGAACACGTGCTGTGTGGCCCCGCGCATGCGCACTTCACCAGAAGACACACACACACGGACACTGGATGCACACAAGGGTTTTATTAAAGAGGATGATTCTCTTTTGCATATGCTATCTATGCCAATCCTTCGGGTGTCCTTCCGTCCCGTGAGTGCTATGCAGGCGCGGAGTTTCACACATGCCCCGTCCATTTTGCAATGCACGATGGGATTTGTAGTTTCCTTTTTCCAGGTAACAGATGATTTTCTACTCCAGACTGTGCGATATCTTCTTATTCTTTCTTACTATATAAAAGAATTGTCCTTCCGTCCCGTGAGTGGAAAGCGTAGCGGTATTCCGCTTATCACAGACTTACTACTTTGTACTTGCAGCTTGCGATACGAAGCGACATGATGTGAGCAGAGTTCTGGTGCTCCCATCGTTCCCTTGCTTTTGTGTGCGATGCGCTGGAAAAATAGACAAAATTATGTTTCTGGAAATAATTAATGTTGATGGAGTACAAATGCCTCACCGCGTAGTAAATATCAGGGGGGTTCAAAAGGGCGACCTCAATATAGAAAAAAAGTTTACATTTCATCACAAAAATAACAGAAACTACGAGTATTAAAGTAATACCGATCAAATGCAATATAACCAAATTAATGAGTTTGTATAAAATATCAAATTGATCTACATATTGAATTGCCTTAAGAAATGGTCAACTTAAAAGTCGGTCGCCTAAAAAGGCGGGTCAGCCTAGTTTGATAATAAAAGTAAACATATAAATATGAAAATAGAAAGGAAAATTGAATGTAACTGGATACATTACTCAAAGAACCTTGTACGGAATGAAAAAAAACAGTAGGTAAGTAAGTGTGCTTGTTACAGGATATAATTCAAAAACTTAAAAATGTATATTTTTTCTTATGCCTTGTTTTGATTTATAATGCCACAGAAGTTTAAATTTTATTTTTTAAAAATCTACCCTTAGTTTTAAATGATAAACAATAGTGTAAAGGTCCCAAGTGTCCACAAATTGAAAAAAGAACAAAAAATGCACATCTGCCAGAATACAGATGTATAGCAGATTACTGCATACTTGTAAAATTTGATCTTAAGCCTATACTGTACCTTTAGTGGCATTACACATTTTTGGACCCTTGTGTCTGAAAATAATGTGTTGCCTTCTTCTAGTGGCACAACTAAAAACTGTGCGTTAGGTGAAGTTAAAGCACATGGTTGAGTCCTGTAGTCAAAGTAAATGTTCATTTGGCACATGTGACTTATGCCCTGTTCTTTCTGGTCCTCTGAATTTTGTCACAGTCACAGTTTCTAAAAATATATGGCTTAGCTGGACCTAAGCTAACATCAAATTTTAAGCCTTGATTACAGGTTGCAGGCCTGTAATCAATAGGTATGTAGAGTTGAAGTCAAACGTTTACATACACTTAGGGTGAATTCTTTAAAACTCAATTTATAACTCCACAGATTTTATACAAACAAACTATAAATTTGGCATATCATTTTAAAGACATCTGCATTGTGCAGGGCAAAAATATTCTTTTCCAACAATGTTCACAGACAGATTCCTTCACGTTCTATTGACTATATCATAATTCCAGTGGGTCACAAGTTTACACGCACTATGTTAACTATGCGTTTAAACAGCATGGAAAATTATATGTATGAAGTGTATGTAAACTGTAACTAATGCCATTGATTTTCACTTTTTTAAGTAATTCTTGACACACTATAACATTTACCATGATATGCAATGCTTTGGAAATAACCCGCTGAAGAGTCCAGATGTAAATCTTAGATTTAAATTTCTTACCCATCTGTGTATCCTTTACTGTATAACCTCATTTTCTTATTCACACACCCACACTCTAATTTACACCAAGCCAATTTAGAAGCTTATATTTTCCTAATACTGGTGTTTTTGGAGGAAACACAAACAAATGCACTGAGCAGTCATACTCAACACAATTGCTATTTCTTTCTTTTCCAGTCTTTACAGATATAAAGCACATAATAGGGTAATAAGAACCTGTGTACTGCCTGCACATGGTGGTAATTGTAGACCTGAAAATCCAATAATACAGCACAGCCAGGAAACAGATATAGTTAGTGAGAAAATTTCACAGTTTCAGAGCTTTATAAGTGACATTTGGCAAAGCATAACCTGGAGTTTATTCATCAAGTTAAAAGATCTTTAGTCATTGCTTTTAGACTAGTCTTCAAATATATTTATCAGTTTTTATTTTGACCTATTACTTCTAATTTTCAGTATTAATTTTCACCTATTACTTTACATGTTAGATATACAGAATATTCACTTGCTCATGTTCTCACCTTTTTATTTTAGGTTTTAATTTTGGACCAAGAAAATGTAGGAGATGTACCAGTTAGTAGTGCAAATGAGCAAAATCAAAGTTTCTTGTTAAATGGTACATTTGATGAAGATGCGTCTGCCAAGTCTTTTCAGGAAGTTCTAATGGAATGGAGAAATGGAAAAGAAACAAATGAGCCTGAATCTGAATGGAAGCCCCATGAAGCTGTTCCAGGTATTTCAAATAATTACATGTCCTATTATAAATCTAAACTCTAGGTACTTGCCTTGATTTTTCTAAACCAAAATTAGACAGAAGCAGGGGAAATGTAACCATCATATAAGTACTGTTTGTTAGTTTGTTTGTTTTTTTGTTCTTCACCTGAAATCATCACCTGAAATCACTGGCTTTGCCACTTGACTAAATGTTAAATATCTTGACTAAATTAACTGAGAATGTTGCTTTTTCAAGGGTATACCTATACAACAACTAATTATGTGTTCAGTGTCTATCTTCATTTTATAGCCCTAGTGTTTAAAAATCAAATAGATTAATTTAAGACATGCACTTAACAAAAAAATCAAAAAAATAAGCTTCACATATGAAAACATGTGTTCTATAACTGAGCTTGCCCTATTATTTAGCTTGTTGATTCAGGGGGGCCTCTCTTAAAGTGATGTTATCAGCCCAGCACACCACAGCATAGAAAATCACGCTGGCCATCACAGAGTAAAAGATGTGAAAGGTTGTCATTTCCCAAATTAAAGGAATGCATTCTCCTAAGGAAAAGAACCTGCTCTTCCTTTTCTTATATAGTTCCTCTGTGTTCTTTGACCAGTCCAACCTATCATTAATGTGGATCCACAAGTACTTGTAGGAGTGGACCACCTGTACTTCCACTCCTTGAATCTGACATAGAAGCTCTTTGGTATGGTGAAAGTCTATAAACAGTTTCTTGGTTTTGGTTATGTTAAGATACAGACAATTCTCTTTGCACCACTTTTCCATCTGACTTCTATGATCTGTTTCATCTCCCTTATCAATAAGACATGACCTAGTGTTACATTTATAGTCTGGGATATACAGAGAGAATAGAGAACAGAACTGTTCATTGTGTTGCTCCAGTGTTGCTTACAAACTGTGGTTTGCCTGACACATAGTCCATTATCCAGGACACCACAGGCTCATCCTTCTGCATATACCTCTTAACAGGGATCACTAAATGGTATTGAAGGCACAGGAGGGATCAAAAAACGTAATCCTTACAGTGCTGCCAGCTTTGTCCAGATGAGAATAAGCCCTGTGGAGCAGATAATTAGTTGCATCCTCCAGTCCTGTCTTTGTCTGATAGGCAAATTGCAGTGGGTCCAGGTTTGTCTACCACAGGAGGGC